>NC_053431.1:119116500-119283885 GCF_007990345.1 Gossypium hirsutum
AAGTGGGGAGGGTGGTTGCGCCGAAAGGAGATAGGGGTTAGGGTTTCGGTCTGTTGGGTTAGTGGGTTTGGGTAATGGGCTATTTTGGGCTTCTGTGTGTTGGGTAAGTGTAGTTGGGTAGTTTAGGTTTTATTTGTTAGGTTTTGTTTTAGGTTATTGGGCTCCGGGGTAATAGTTGTAAATGGGTTTGGGGTATTGGATTTTAATGTATTGGGTCTTGGGTAGATAGTTTTTGTAAAATGGGTTAAGGGGTTTGTAAAACGGCCCAAAATTGGCCTGTAACAGTTGCCCCTCTTTGCTTATTGTCGTGTAACGGGAATAGAGCAAAGACACAAAGAAAGGCCAAGTTTGCCCAGTCTTGCTGAGTTTTGACTTCTTTGGTGCTCTTCTTGTTCAGGTAGTCTCTTTCCAGTCCACCGCATCTTGTAGCTTGGTTCAATCCACTGCATCGTCTGATACATGCCTTGTAGCTTCAATCTACTCCAATGTAGCTTCAAGGATATAAAATTTGTGTCTTCGATCTGCTTCAATCTGTTCTTCTATTGCTTCAGTGAGATAAGGTTGGTGATATTCTCTTCTGTAACTTTAGAAAGGCAAGATTTGATATCCTTGATTAGCTCCACTGCAACTCTAGAGAGTTGGACTTGCAACTTGACCTGCTCCACTGCAACTTCAGGGAGGCAAAATCTGGTGTCTTCAATCAACTTCAATCTTTATTCTTGCTCGGCATGTGATCCTGAGCTCAACTCATTTCTCGCAATATGAATTGACTCTTTAAAAAAACATAAACTAAAAAAAAACAAAAATTGAAAATAGCTCAGCGCGTGAGCCAAAGCTCAACTCACCTCTCGCAATATGAGTTGATTTTTGAAAAACAGAAATTCAAAAGCTCAACTCACCTCTCGCAGTATGAGTTGATTTTTGAAAAACATAAATTAAAAACAGAAATTGAAGATGTCTCAGCGTGTCCCGAGGCTCAACTCACTTCTCGCAATATGAGTTGATTTTTGAAAACATGAATTAAAACAGAAATTGGAAGAACAGAAATTGAAAATACCTCAGCGTGTCCTGAGGCTCAACTCACCTCTCGCAATATGAGTTGATTTTTGAAAAGCAGAAACAAAAATTGAAATTACCTCAGCGTGTCCTGAGGCTCAACTCACCTCTCGCAATATGAGTTGATTTCTGAAAACAGAAATAAAAACATCAGAATACCAAAACCTGTCATTTGGTAGAACTCAGGTGTCTTTTCCTTTGATTCAGTACAACTATCATCATATCTTCTTGTTCTGCTGGAGTACCTATATATGTCATGCATGATGTTATCATGATATGCATATGTTCGTCTTAAATGCCCTTATGCCTACATGATTATGCAATGCGCCTTAGGCATGTTTGTCATATGTCCCTTTTCGTCACGATTTTTGAGGATCTGCGTTCATTGCTTTGATTCTTGACTTTCTCTTCAGGCTTTGTACCCGTCTCCAAGTTTCACGAGTAATCTGTGTTTCTCAGATATCACTCTTTTGCCCCTAGTTAAACTTTGTCCTTGCTTTGAAGCTCTTGTACTTGTCAAATTTTCATCCAGGTAATGCTTAACATTTCTTTTGTTTAGAGTATGTCATTTCACTATTTATCATGTAAATAAACACATAATGAGATGCGTGAAAATGGTTAGGTAGGGACAAAAAGGCTACCTCACATTTATCTATTTCAAATGTAGCAAACAAAAAAGTTAATCAATGATAGTAAAAAGTGTCATTAAGAGAAAAGGGGTTGCATTCAACGAATACTAATGCTCTAGATATTCAATGCCTGAACTCTTCCACGTTCTTCAATCAGGAATCTTTTCGAGTATGGCTTCTTGCGTAGAAGATTTCGAGCTTTCAAAAAAAAACTTCAAATACTATAGTCTTGCTGTTTGACCCACTATTCGACCGCCTTATTCTTTAAGCCCGGGTTTCCTTCATTAGAACGCTCTTTCGGGTTTTCATCCTAATCTTTTGTGTTAACCAAGACGCCCTTTTCGGATTTTCGCCTTGATTATTTTTTTTAAAGATGCCCTTTCGGGTTTTCATCTTGATTTTTTTCAAGCATAATATTTCTTCACAGCATCTGAGTTCACTAGATTCGGTAACTCCTTCCCATCCATCTCAGTGAGAATCAAAGCTCCACCCGAGAATGCCTTATTTACGATATATGGTCCTTCCCAATTTGGTACCCATTTTCCTCGGAAGCCTTTTTGTATTGGGAGAATCTTTCTCAGCACGAGTTCTCCTTCGTGAAATTCTCTTGGCCGTACTTTCTTGTCAAGGGCCACAATCATTCTTCTCTGGTACATCTGTCCGCGACAAATTACCTTTAGACGTTTTTCTTCGATGAGGTTTAACTGATCATATCGAGCTCAAACCCATTCTGCTTCCTCTAATTTTGACTCCATTAAGACTCGTAGAGAAAGAATCTCAACTTCGATAGGTAGCACAGCTTCCGTTCCATAGACCAGAGAGAAAGGAGTTGCCCCCGTAAATGTCCGTACAAATGTGCGATATGCATACAAAGCAAATGGTAGCTTCTCATGCCAGTCTTTATATGTCTCGGTCATTTTTCCAATAATTTTCTTAATATTCTTGTTGGCCGCTTCAACAGCTCTGTTCATTTTCGGGCGATAGGGCGATGAGTTATGATGCTTTATTTGAAATTGTTCGCACACCTCCTTCATCATCTTGTTGTTCAGATTCATGGCATTATCTGAAATAATTCTTTCAGGCAAACCATATCGACAAATGATTTCCTTTTTCAAAAACCTACAAACTGCAGTCTTCGTCACATTGGCAAACGAAATGGCTTCTATCCATTTTGTGAAGAAATCAATGACCACAAAAATGAATCGGTGTTCATTAGAAGCTTTTAGGGAAATTGGCCTTATAACATCCATGCCCCACATAGAAAAGGGCCACGGAGAAGTTAAAACATGAAGGGGCGAAGGGGCTACATGAATTTTATCACCATAAATTTGACATTTATGAGATTTTCGTGCAAAACTAATGCAGTCACTTTCCATCGTTAGCCAATAATAACCGAGTCTCATAATTTTCCTGGCCATAGTGAAACCATTGGCATGTGTCCCACAGATTCCCTCATGGACATCCTCGAGTATTTTTCTGGCTTCAACAACATCCACACATCTCAAGAGCACCTGATCTTTTCTCTTTTGTATAGAATATCCCCATTAAAAACAAATTCCGTTGCCATCCTTCTGATTGTTCTTTTGTCGTTCTCATTCGCCTATTCGGGATACCTTTGATTCTTAATATATTCTAAGACATCATGGAACCATGGCCGTCCATCTGGCTCTTTTTCAATGCTGAAACAATGTGCGGGGGCTTCATATATGCTCATTTGAAAAGGCATTATTTATGTTTCTCTGTTTGTTTTGAACATTGAAGCCAAAGTGGCCAGGTCATCAGCCAATTGGTTTTCTTCTCGTGGGAAGTAATTAAAAGTTATTTCTTTGAATTCTTTAATCAGTCCTGCCACTAGATCGTTGTATTTGACTAATTTCGAATCTCTCACTTCCCAATCTCCACGGATTTGGTATATCACCAACGCTGAGTCTCCATATACCTCTAAAGTTTGGATGTTTCGTTCAATTGCTGCACGAAGTCCCATGATACAGGCCTCATATTCCACTATGTTATTGGTACAGAAGAAATTCAGCTTGGCAGTGAACGGATAATGGTTCCCTTCTGGTGATACTAAGACTGCTCCAATCCCATACCCCAATGCATTCGATGCACCATCAAAGCTCATCTTCCATGACTTTTTTTATGATAACTTACATTCTTTTTCCATAATGCACATCAAGTCTTCATCTGGGAAATCAAATCTCAATGGCTCGTATTCCTCTGTTGTTCGAGTTGCTAAAAAGTCTGCTATTGCGCTCCCTTTTATCGACTTTTGGCTCACATAGACGATGTCGTATTCTAATAGTAAGATCTGCCATCGTGCCATTCTTCCTGAGAGTGCAGGTGATTCCATCATGTACTTTATTGGGTCCAACTTTGAAATTAGCCATGTCGTATGATACAGCATATATTGCCTGAGTCTCCGAGCTACCCAAACCAGAGCGCAACAGTATTTTTCTATGGACGAATACTTTGCCTCATATTCAGTGAACTTTTTGCTGAGGTAGTAGATCGCCTTTTCTTTCTTTCTTGACTCGTCATGTTGCCCCAGTACGCAACCCATTGAATTTTCGAACACTGTCACATACAAAATTAATGGTCTGCCTGGAATTGGTGGTACTAGTACCGGGGGATTAGACAAATACTGCTTTATCTTGTCAAAAGCCACATGGCGCTCCTCGTTCCATTCCCTGGGATTATGTTTTCGGAGGAGTCGAAAAATTGGGTCGCATTGGTTGGTAAGTTGAGCGATAAACCGGGCGATGTAGTTTAATCTCCCTAAAAATCCTCTGACTTCCTTTTGCGTGCGCGGGGGTGGTAACTCTTGAATGGCTTTTATTTTATCTGGATCAACCTCGATACCTCTTTCAATGACAATGAAGCCTAGCAACTTTCTCGAGGTAACCTCAAACGTACATTTGGCTGAATTAAGCTTTAACTGAAACTTTCTCAGCCTTTCGAACAACTTCTTGAGGTTCACTACATGCTCTTCTTCCCCTCGGGATTTAGCAATCATATCGTCGACATAGACCTCTATTTCTTTATGCATCATGTCATGAAATAATGTCACTATAGCCCTCTGATATGTTGCCCCAGCATTCTTTAATCCGAACGGCATTACCTTGTAACAGAATGTTCCCCACATTGTTATGAAAGTAGTTTTCTCCATATCCTCAGGGGCCATCTTGATCTGATTATAACCCGAGAATCCATCCATGAAAGAAAACAACGAATGCTTTGCTGTGTTATCCACCAATGTATCAATGTGTGGCAGGGGAAAATTATCTTTAGGACTTGCTCGATTCAGGTCACAATAATCCATGCACATTCGTACTTTGCCATATTTCTTTGGTACCGGGACTATGTTAGCCAACCATTCTGGATATTTGAAGGTTTTTAGGAAGCCAGCATCAAATTGTTTCTTGACTTCCTCTTTTATTTTCGACAACATCTCAGGTCTCATCTGTCTTAGTTTTTGTTGAATCAGGTTGCATTCTGGTTTTAATGGGAGTTTATGGACTGCTACATCTTCATCCAATCCTGGCATGTCTTGATATGACATGCGAATACATCTTTGTACTCGTGGAGCAAAGCAATCAAATTATGCCTGGTGTCCTCTGAAATAGAGGTCCCAATTTTCACTTATTGCTTCTTTTCTTCAGTTCCCAAATTTATTGCTTCAATAGATTCTTGATGAGGCAAAATCTGTTTATCTTCTTCCTCCACCATTCTTAGCAAGTCAGGAGACGAGACATATTCTTCAGCATTCTCTTCGACTTCAAATTCTCCTAAACAAATAACCTTCTCAAAATCGATTTTAGGACTCGTAATGTAACGCTCCATTTACCCGAGACCGTCGCCGGAGTCGAGCACGAGGCATTACTAAACTTATTTGAGCACTTAAACAAATTCAAACAATTTATATCACACTTTCCAGACAAGCTGTCCAACTGCGTTACAGACGCAAAAAAAATCATATCTCGAGTTACAAAACTCGAAATCCGAATCCGTAAATTTTCCCCGAATCTAGGCTCATATATCTACTTACTAATGTTTTTCTAGAATTTTTGGTTGGGCCAATTAGTACAGTTTATTAGTTGAAGTCTCCCCTATTTTAGGGTTCGGCTGCTCTGACCCCTGTGCACTATGAACCAAATTCATCCATGTACAGAATTCAAATAACTAAGCCATTTGTTTCTATTAAAAATAGACTCAATAAGAATCCATACATATATAGTATGACTCCTAATTAATTTTTTACAATTTTAATGATTTTTACAAATCAGAACAGGGGAGTTCAAAATCACTCTGACCTTGTCTCACAAAAATTCAAATATCTCCTGATATGAAAGCCTTTTACTTACACCGTTTCTTCTATGTGAAACTAGATTCAATAAGATTTAATTTTATATTTTATTCAACCTCTAATTAGATTTTCATGATTTATGGTAAATTTTCAAACTCAAACTACTGCTACTAACCAAAAACTGTTTTAGTACAAAATGTTGTTAACTAGTTTATAACATCTTTACTTCATTTCATTTAAACTCTATACATGCCATATAAATCTTCAAACATAAAACAAAAGCTACCGGAATTGATCTGGATAGTGTGCTTTGTTGTGTTGATCCGATCTACCCACTTCACTTCAAGTCAATCTACATAAAAATATTAAACACACACAAGTAAGCTTATTGAAGCTTAGTAAGTTCATAGGTTTAAAAGTAATGCTTACCAAACATAATATTTCCAAACAATACCAAAACATTTACTAAAGTTTCCTGCGATTCACAACTATTGTTATAATAATTCACATAGTTGAGCTCAACAGTAACAACTACTCAATCTCTTTCATTTGGATCACTTCTCTTTTATTTCTTATAATCAAATTAGGAAACGGCTTACGAAATTGAGTACGTCGTTGCTCAATGCCACGATTCACAACTCAGTATGGTTTTCCTCATTGAAATACCATACCTACATTTTTCAACTCGATATGGGAAATGCCATACCTACATTTCTTAACTCAGTATGGATTTGATAATACCATACCTACATTTCACAGCTCAGTATGGATAATACCATACCTACATTTCACAACTCAGTATGGATGATACCATACCTACATTTCACACTTTGCCATGGAACAACCATGGTCTTATCCGTCAATTCATCACACGTCACGATACGAACGTACTCAATCCTGCGTTTTTCCTAATTTGCATTTCCACATTTATTCTTTCATTAACAAAATCTACACAATCCCACAACAAATTCGTATATAATAACACATTATATACTTCAATCATTCACAAATAAACATCTAAATTCAACCATATGAACTTATCCGGCTAATTTGTAGAAGATATTGAAATTTAGGGACTATTCCGCAACTTTTTCTTTTCCTCGTTCTTCTTTGGATTCTTGATCTATAATATAAAATATTCCTACTCATTAGCATTTATTTGATTTCTATTTCACTTCACAATTTATGCTGTTCAAATTTCAAAATTGCACTTTTACCCCAAAATTTACAGTTTTCACAATTTAGTCCCTGCTAAATTCACCCATCAATTGAACTAAATTTTCTCAATTAACACTTTATTTTATCATTATAAACTATTTCAAAACCTTTTATATTCTGAATTTCAACAGCAACCTTCAATTCACAACTTTTTCACAATTAGGTCCTAAATATCATTTCCTATCAAAGTCACTTAATAAAACCACCTTAATATGAAATTAGAACTTAAATTTCAAAATAATTCATCATAAACTTCCCTTATCCATCCAGGGTAACTTCAAATTTCACCCATAAAATCAAAAACTAATGAATTCTATAAGTGGACCTAATTGTAAAAGTCATAAAAACATAAAAATTATCAAGAAAAAGCAAGAATTAAACTCACATGATGTAAAAATATGAAAAACCAGATTTCTCTAGACCTTCTATGGCATCTTGGTTGAGAAAATATGAAGAAATGTCTAGATTTTTCAATTACATCATTATTTAACTATTAACTTTTATGCTATTTCCAATTTTGCCCCTTGTTCACATTGTTTTCTTGCTTATTTCATACCCAAACCGTCCAGCCATTAACCTTTGGATCTAATTGCTCTTTAAATCCATCTTTTTAAATACTTAAGCTATTTACTCACAATTTAACAAATTTTGCGCTATTTTCAATTTAGTCCTTTTTAATTAATTAGCCATCCAAACGTTAAAATTTTCTAACGAAACTTTAATACTAACTCAATGACACTCCATAGATATTTATAAAAATATTTATAGCTCGATTTTCAATTTTGAGGTCTCGATACCTCGTTTTTGACCCGTTTGACCTAATAAATTCTTTTAATTCACTAATTTCACCATTTCACAAATTCTTCTAAATTCTTACTTGACTCATGAATATTAAATTACTATCTTGTTCAATCTTATTTGTCGAATTTAGTGATCTCAAATCACCATTCTGACACCACTGAAAATTAGGCCGTTACACGTAACGGGTTTATTCATGCTATTGATATCTGAGCACCTGAAAGTTGAATGGAAAAGGAAACTATAGAGGGGCATCCCAGTACTGGAACCAAAAAATGAAATGTTATGGCATGGTATGAGGCAAATGTACAGATAGGCTATGAAATGAGAAGATGATTATGAAATTAGTGATAATGCGAAATATCGTGACAAAATGCATCTTCATTGATATTCATTTAAATGATAAAGAGCGAATGCAAGCTCTTACAAAAGAATTCTATTACATCTAAGGACACAATAGAGGGTTAATGTTTAAGCATTACTCTGAAGACTTATAAACTACAAGAAGGTCCTCGGCAGTCCAATTGTTCAATATGAAACCAGGAGGACAAGGGCGTATCGTTAAAACATCTTTAATTGCCTCACTTCCTTTGTCAATGACATTTATACTGACATTCTGAAAACCCCTTTCAATTAATAACAGTGTGCTTTGTATATTATCCTGTCCGGGGTATATCATCCCTGCAGATGTAAATGTTTTTGACAATGGAAGGTACGTTATGGGCTCCCATTCCAATTCTCGGTCTAAGTTCTTGCGATCCTTCTTTCTTGATCCTTCTTCCATATTTTTCTTCTTTGACGCATGTTCGGCTGGAACCCCAAACCGTATCGAGCCTTGTGGTGCACTGGCTTTAGAGCCCTGACTATTCCTTGCTGAAATTTTCCCAAACATTTCCTCACTCGGGCTCCTCTCCCCACAGTCAGCTTGATACTCATCCTGGTATTTATTGACAATTTTGGCACGGGAATTCTATTTCCCTCAGCGACGAATGTGGAATTGACGAATTCAAGGGATCTGAAGGAACATTCCACTGCGTCTTTGCTTACTTCAAGGTATGGCGCATTAACAGATATAGATGCGACAATGTCTTCTTCTCCCTCGACGGTAACCAAACAGTCATCCATGATAAATTTCACCTTTTGATGGAGGGATGATGGGACTGCTCTAACAGAATGGATCCAAGGTCTTTCCAAGAGACAATTGTATGATGGTGTAATGTCCATGACTTGAAATTCAACATCGTATATATAAGAACACACTTCTAGAGGGATCTCAATCTTCCCCATGACTTCACGTCTTGTTCCATCAAATGCCCTTACTGTGGAATGGCAAGGCCTTAGATAGGACAAATCTATCGGAATTTTGGAAAGTATGGCCAAAGGCATGACGTTGAGTGCCGATCTATTGTCGATGAACACGTTCGGTATTATATAGCCCTTACAATAGGTTGTGATATGCAATGCTTTCACTGAGCCTCTACCATTGGGCGGTATTTCATCATCACTAAAAGAAATGAAATTATCCGCATTCAAGTTATTCACCCACCTATTCAGCTTTTCAACAGATATATTGTTTGCCACATAAGCTTGATTTAACACTTTCAGCAGAGCGTTCCGGTATGGTTCTGAATTCAACAGTAGAGATAATACTGAGATTCTTGCTGGCTGCTTACTCAATTGTTCCACCACATTATACTCACTCTGCTTGATAAATTTTAAGAATTCCTGTGCTTCCTTTTCATCCACAGGCTTTTTAGCTTCTTGCTCAGGCACAGTTTCATGCTCATCTTCGGTCACACGTATTGGTGCTTTTCCTTTCTGTTTCAAGTCGCTATTCTTCTTTGCCAGCTCAATCTCTTTCGAATAACATCTACCACTATGAGTGAAATGACCTACTTCCCCAACACTTCCAGTCATGGCTTTGGGTTTTTCATCTTCAGGTGTAACGATATTGACGTCGTATTTTCATAGTACTACTTTATTATCCTTATAGGGGAAAGGAGATGGCACCTCGATTATCAATTTTGGTTTCACCGACTCCTTCTTCACGTCGTAATAAATTATTAACGGTCGGTCGGCGCTATACGAGAAACCTGATGATTGATGGTCAGAAGCGCATATTTCTCCTCCATCGGCCTCTTCGTCTTTATAAAAGATCTCAACCTCCTTATTATCCATCATGTTTTGAAGTAACCTTTTAAATTCCTCACATGACTGAATGTTGTGCCCTACAATTCCATAGAAATTGCAAAAACCTTGACTTCCTTCTCTGAAATTTCTGTCGGGGCGACAGAGCAATCCCTTATTAACCAGTACCTCTCAAATTTTCTGCAGAGGGGTTCTTATTTCAGAAACCCTTCTTCTACTTTGCCGCTTGTCATCTTCTCCCACTACCCTCACATTCCCTTCGGTGTGATTTAGGAATGGGTTTCCAGTCGTACCACCAGCACCATCAAATCGCAAAATGTCCGCATTGATGAGTCCTTGAACTCTCCTTTTGAAGGTAAGGCAATTCTCCGTAGAATGCCCCTGGTTCTCGGCATGGTATGCACAACTAGCATTTGGATCGTACCATTTCGGGTATGGAGGCTTAAGGGGTGCCATGTAATAGGGAGATCTTAATTGCTTCTCTAAGAGTTTTGGGTACAGTTCCCCATACGACACAGGGATAAGGGTAAATTGTGGTCTCTCGGGATTGGGCCTTGCTGGTATTGGTTCATTTCTTGGTTGGCTTTGAGAGGGTAGAATGTTTTGTGGGAATGTGGTGACGAGCCTTTGGTTGTTCGTGGCGTATACGGGGTAGGAATAAGGTGGTGCTTAGTAGTAAGGGGTCTGAGGAGGATAATAAAAATTCGGAGGAGGATAATTTCAAGGTTGGGGTTGGTTTGGATATATATTAGGGGTATAACGGCTTCCCATTCCCACCATATGGTGTTCTGGTTTTTTCTTCTTCATGGACGCTGCCCTTTTTGAACTTTCTGAACCTTCCATCCTCCCACTTTTGATGGCATTCTCAATAAGTTCTCCGGATATTACGATATCTGAAAAATCCTTCGTAGCACTTCCCACCAACTTGTCATAGAATGGTGCTCTCAGAGTATTGATGAAAAGGATTATTATCTCAGTCTTAGTCAGTGGAGGCTCTACTTGGGCTGAGATATCTCTCCACCTTTGCGCATACTGTCTAAAGGTTTCTGCTGGTTTCTTTTCCATCATTTGTAGGGTCATTCGATCAGGCACCATATCCGATACATGCTTGTACTGCTCACAGAAGGCTGACTCCAAGTCCTTACAAGATCGAATCTTTTCCCTACTAAGCTGGTTGTACCACCGAAGAGCCGATCTTACTAGACTATCCTGAAAACAATGTATGAGTAGCTTGTCTTCATTCACGTAACCAGTCATTTTCCGACAAAACATGACAAGATGCGCCTTTGGACATCTCGTGCCATCGTATTTTTCGAAATCTGTTACTTTAAACTTCGGAGGCAGAACCAGATCGAGCACCAAACTGAGCTCATTGGCACTCAGTGTAGAGAAGGCTTCAGTACCCTCTATTGCTTTAATCTTTCCTCTAAGCTCCTATACTTCTCTTGAACCTCGTGATCACTGATTTTCAACTTGGCTATTTCTGCTGGATCGTCCAAATATGGAACGAGTGGATCAGCAGGACTAGCTTCCGGGTTTGATACAAACATTCCTTGCCCTATGTGAGCAGGTGGCACCGCCCGTTGCTCCAGGTCTGTGGGTTCCCCTTGGGTGTACCCTCTTTGTGTTGCGTGGGCGTGCGGCGGAGTGAATCATGGGGGATAGAGCGGATCTTGACTGTGATTAACTCTTGACCGAGGTTCCTCGACGTTAGGGCTCTGCATGGGTCCCTTTCCCTTAACTAAAGCTGACATCATTTCCATCATCTTGGCCATTGGTCCTTCTGTTCGAGTGATTCTTCTCGAGATCTCACCATTAAATCTCTTGCCCCTTGCTGCGACTTTGTCAACTGCTCTTGTAATTCCCTTTGGACTCTTTCCATTCTTTCAATTCTTTCATTGAATTCAGCCTCCATTGCTTTAGCTTGTCGACGCGTTCTATACGAATGACGTGGTTCCAGTCTTGTGGTATTATAACTACGAATTGTATGTTTTAACCTCAGTGAACGATTATAGGATATGAAATGAATGAATAAATGAATGCATAAATGTCAAATGAATGTTAGTCATGAAAGAAATGCAAGAAATTGGTGTTGGTTTCAAGATAGCCCCTATTTAGGCATTTCATTCATCAAAAGAGTTCATTACAAAATATTTTTCCATTTTCAATTCAGCCATTATACAAACTTCCTAGCTATATCGCCATATTTCTTTACTTGTGCTAAGAATTTTGATATGTTCGATCTTCGACTTGGAGGGAATTGGCAAATGAGAATTTCAGCTTCTTCCGATAGTTGTACCACGTGCATGGCTACCCCACGAATTTCATTGATCAAATAGCTAAGTTGCATTTCTTTTTCTTGGAGGCCATCTTCTTAAGCACGAATATCTCTATCATATTGACTATTCTTTTCTTCCAAAGCCTTCAAGAGAGTATCCAGTTGTTGTTGACGATCTTGCAGCATGTCTTCTAACTCTTGTATCCTCTCTTTTAGTTCTTGACGCTTAGATCGACTAGTCATTACCTCGGCAGACACAGCTTCATATTCGGCGTTATTCTTCCTTAGCTCCATCATAGCCCGTGCAGCCTTTTCCTCCTCTTTCTTCACTTTTCCTTTCCAAAATTCCATCCCACCTTTAATGTTGCTTATTTCTTCTTTCCATTCTGCCGACGACTTGCCCAGCCCATTATTCTTTATTGTGCTTCTTAACTTCTTATTTTCCAAATGAAGATCTCTTAGGTCATTTCTTACGACTTCAGCCTCTTTTTGTACTTTCTCGGTTCTGGATCTTTCAATTTGAACGTCGATCTTCAATTGGTAGTTTTCCTCTTGAAGAGCACTAAAGTCCCGAGACATCTTGGTCTTTTCTCGTTCAAATTCTTGTCTTGCCATTTCTAGTTCAGACGGCATTTCCTCCGAGAAAGGATTCTGAACTGTGTAGTTTGTTGACGAGATTTGCTGACTATTCACCCGTTGCTTCCTCCAGATGTCGTAATCTTGGGTGAGGGTATCAGCATATAAGGCCAATTCCATCAGATGAATTTTCTTCCAATACTTTGCAGTGTCTCGGACCTTCTTCATATACCCTTCACCCGCAAAAGCGAACTCGGACTGTGCTAATCCTCCAGTGGCGGGTATGAATTGTCGCGAAGAAAATTGCCTTTGGACTAATAGCGGGGCATATCCAACTCCTCCCTATAATTCGAGTAGTGGTACCCAATCTTGATTTCCAACCTTGTATAACAGAACTGAATGGCGGATCCATGGTGCTCTCCAGGTTACATCTTCAGCTCGAAGGTTCTGAAAAACTGAAACCCAATGTTCTTTAGTGACATCCTTTGGCCATTCTCTCTCAATATAGGCTTCCAATGGGGCGAAAGTTTTTGAAAACATATGGTACGGTGTGCGCTCTATTTTCCAGAAATGGCTCAAAATCCAAACATTCAGCAACTGTGCGCATCCGATAAATCGTCCTTCCCCTTTTCTCTGATAATTACTCAGGGATCTGAAGGTCTCGGCTAGGATAGTCAGGACAGGGTTGATTCCTTGTTTTAATTTTTTGAAGAAATCCACCACCGCAACTTCTATGTGTCCAAGGACTTTCGGGAAGATGATCAAACCGTAAATGGTCAAAGCGAATAGATTTACCCTTTTCAACATGTCAGGATGGTTCAGAACCAATTCTCGTAAGGAAGATCATGGAATGCAAATGGTTTCATTCTTCTTCTTTATCTGTTTTTCAGCCCATACGTCAGTCATGTCTGTCAATCTTATTAACTTCTTCTTAAAGGTCATCGGCTTAAGCTCCTTCACATATACTTTATAGAATTGTGCGTTTTCAACACGAAGCAAAGCAACATACTCCTCTATAGTCGGAGTCATATCTTCTCGATTGAAGGTAAAACATTGGTAAGCCGGATTCCAAAATCTGACCATGGCTTGGATCAATCGTTCGTCTACGTTGACAGCAATCAAATTGGCTATGTCCCCATATCTTTCAGTGAAGATACCCCCAGTGTCTGAGTCCCACTGATTCCAAACCCGAACCAAATCTTCAAGGTTATTCTGGCGAACATTCACAGTTACGTGCTTGGGCAGATTGGCAATACATCCCTCCACTAGACTATCCCATTTTTTCTTTTTGAGTTTTTAGAGACCAGTCCCGAACCACGGCATTCTTCTCGATTGTTTGTATAATTGACTCTTCCATTAGAAACCCGTTTTTTAGCAACCAATCTCTAGTCAACACCTTCCTAATATGATGCCTACAATGCATGATGCAAAATAAGAACACAGACAAATATCTTGGTTAGTACAACAAATATGAATCACGGAAAATCAAAATAGAAAGTGTAAATGTCAAGGAAATAAAAGGTAAGAGGCGTTCCTCTCATGTACTTATTTTGGTATCTATTAACGGACGGAGGTTCGGCATGGCTCTAATTAGGTGGCTCGTACCGTTCACTATATGTCGTTTCGGTTCTAGACAAGTACTCGAATTGTTCGTACTATCGTCTACTAAGACTAGTACGAAGCCTCGGTCGTAGCTCATCACAGGCTCACGAATTCAATTCGAGGGATTACATTTACTTATGCCTATGCGGAGGGACAAGTTAACTCACGAAAGCATAAGTCATATGTAACCCGAAAGTATTCACTAGCCTGTGCGGAGGGACGAGTTAACTCACGAAGGCATAGCGTTTACTTTCACTTAAACGGACGGAGCCCGGGTATAGAGTTCATGTTATGTAAGAATGCACGTGCGCGGTGTGTGGGGAGAAACTCACAAACCTTTATGTTTTATTTAAAAACTAAACTACAAAAACTTAGAAAAAACTTAGAGCTAAAAAAAATCAACGAGGTAAAACGAATTAGAGGAATATTTACAACATGATGCAAATGCACGATTTTTGAAAACAAAATTTGAGGATCACGACTAAATATTAATTTGAACAAGGAAGTTCAAAAATTTTGACAACACGTGTTCAATTCGACTTGACTCTCAAAAACTGTTCCCCAGCGGAGTCGCCAGCTGTAGCGACCAAGCTAAATTTTTACGTCGCTACAGGTTATTTTTGTACATAATTAAAAATGTGGGTTATTTTGATAATTAATTTATTTTTTAGGGTTACTTTTATAAAAAAGCCAAAAAAATAATAGAGGTTAATATAATAAAGCTCGAGGTTATTGGAAAGGGTTCTTATGAGTAGTGTATTTAGTGAAAATCGTAGCTCTTATTTATAATCAAATTTATGCTGTAAAGTCTGCCAACGAAAAATACTCTTCTTTCCTACATAAGGAAGAATGAATCCTTCGAAAGTTTGTCAATTGTATATTATTCAATGTTATGGCAGTTTTACGAGTGTTGAGCAATGACAAGGAGAAGTTTACAATATGTTCATTGAAGAAAATGGATTGTATGGCATAAAAAGTTAAAAATCAGGAGGAAAAATCTGATTTATTATTATTGGAAAGAGATAAGGATGACGTGGAACGTTCGTTGAATAGGCTCCAAGCTAGAGGTAGTTTGTTAGACTTGATGAACAAGTATGGTGGTAAAATCCTAGAAAAAGATGTTAACAGTTATATCCAAATGATGTTGGAAGGGCTTTTGGACGTTCATGAGAAATGATTCATTCATTCTGATCTACAACCAGGTAATAGTCTAAATTTCTCTCCTGAACATTGTCCCAATTTACCTACTCTAAAGATTGTCGATTTTAGGTTAGCTAAACAACAAGGGGTAAAAGATACAAGGTTTGGGTTTCAATGTACAATGTATTGCATGTCTCCTGAATCATTGTCGAGGAAGTTAGTGGTGCATTGGATAAATGGTCGTCAGGTTGCATTGTGGTTGAAATGATTATGGGAATATTGCCATGGGACACTCACGATCGAGATGATTTAACAAACAAACTATTGATGGGAGAATCACCCAACATCCTAGAAGACATGTTGAAGCTAGAAAAGAGTTTCTTGAGGGAATGCTTTACTATTGATCCAAACAAAATGTGGAGTGCTAGCAAGCTACTATGTCATCCGTATCTTTTTCTACTAGAGCACATGCTTCTCAAAAACCATCAACTATCTTTACCATGTTTTTAATAGCAAAAAGTATTAGAGTCTCGAAATATTCCACCACCACTAGATTTTAACATTCCTAATAAAATCTAATTGGAAAGGAGAAAATTTTGGAGGAACAAAGATTAAAAAAGATGATTAATTCCTATGAGCAAGAACAGCAAAGAAAAACTAGTGGATACTTGTGTGTTTACTTCTATTTAAAAATCAATATGGAAATCTCTTTGAATTAACGTATGATATAATCAATTGTCCATCAACTCTAAACTATATACGGTCGACATGAATTATAATTTTATATATAATTGCAGTATAGTATTGTATTTTTATTTACAATGGCTTGACTTAGGGTGGGTTTGGATTGGCGGTGTGTTTAGTTCCGGTGAGGTTAAAAACAGCGGTGGCGGTGAGATTAGGTACTGTAGCGGTGAGATTGGATACTGTAGCGGTGAGATTAGAAACAGCGGTAGAGTGTGTGTTTGGATTCAAACGCAGTTGTAGCGGTGAGGTGAAAATAGAAAATGACTTTTAAGGACATTAGATTAAAAATATATATAATAGAAGTTTTTAAAATTATTTAACAATTACAAAATTAATAAATAATTAAAAATTATTACAATTATATTTATTTTTAATAATAAATAATTAAAAATAAATTAAAACTAGAGAAAAATTCAAAAATATCAAAATATTTTACAGATTATATTCATAATAAAATATCAAAATATTTTAAATATACAATAAAATATTTTTAAATTATATTCATAATAAAATATCAAAATATTTTTACAGATTATATTTGAATCAAATAATAAAATATAAATTAAATTGTATTTATACTAAATTTATAAATAAAAATTATAATTTTATTGTAAATTAAATCATATTAAATAATGACATATTAAACTTATGTTATCTGTTTTAAATAAAATAAATAATAAAGGAAGAATTGGAGGGGTAAAATAATAATTACTCTTATTTTTGGACTTCCAAATCAGTCCACTGAAGCTTTTAACTCCAGCCAATATTTTGGGTTACAGTGAGGTGAAAAATGCTTACCGATGTGCTTGCCAAACACCCCAAATAGAGCTGCGTTTTAGTTCAAATTTTTTTTACTCTTTAAATCTCACCACACTGAAACTTGCTGGTGATCCAAATGAGCCCTTATAGAAAACATCTTTCCATATATAATTATTGTCCTTTATAATGATTAGATTTGTGTACTTTTTTTTGTCTATTTATAATCTGAGTTTTGGTTGTTAATCTTTTAAAAATAATAATAATAATACAAAAAAGGATAATGATGCATGGTTTTTGGGGTTTTATTTTATAAAAGAAAATTGTTCTTTTTTTGGGTATTTCTCTTGGCCTTTTTTATTTTTTATCGTTTTTTTTCATTGTATTAATTAAATAAAGTTATAAATTACAAATTTTAAATATATTAAATCACCTACAAGGCATTAATAAAAGAATGAAAAGAATAAAGAAAGATACATCTGTTAACTTATTGAAAGAGATAAATAGTAGGTTGAAAAAAAAAAAAGAAGGGAAAACTAAGATGATGAGTACACTGATACATAATCCAAGAGCCTATTTATATAGGCTTTTACATAACATAAAAACTAAAAATAGGCATTAACAATTAGAGAAAAAATCTAAACAAAATACATTCATAATTTTCAACCACTAAATCTTTGATGTGCAACTATTTGCCTAAAAATAAGGAAAACAATCCGATTTTATTAACAACCAGATTTTATTAACGATATCTACTTTCCTTTAACTTTTTTTTTCCATTTCTTTTTTATCAATGGAACTAAAATTGATCTTAGAGTAAGTTTGGATGGACGGTGTGTTTAACTACAGGTAGTATAAAATAAACGATGATTGTGAGATTATATATTATAACAATAATGTAACATGAGACAAAAGTAAACTAAACGTACCCTATCGTCCATCCAAACTCACCCTTATTCTTTTTATCGATTACGTTGAAAATGGTATACAAATATATGGCTTAAAAAAAACCACCTTTGTTTTTTTAAAAAGCCACCAATATAGTGGTGAATTTTTATTTTGGTCCCTATATTCTGCTTAAATTTAGTATTTAATTCATTTAGTTTAATTTAATATAATTTGAACTCAATTTTAATTAATTAAGAGAATATAATTAAGAAAATCTACACATTTACATAAAGTGGGACTTAAAATTTCAAGGCCTCAACTTGCCATTAAGCCAAATAAGTAACATTATTAATTATTTTGATTAAAATATTAATATAAATTTTTTTAAAAATCATTTCTAACCATTGTTTCCAATATCGTTTGTTCTAATACTTGTGTCTATTAATATTAATCCGTTTTAATATATTATTTCGAGTTTTATTATATTTTTAAATTCTTTTTCTATAATTTTATATGGATATATAAATTTTAATGATTATAAAAAATAAAAAATAAAAATATTAAAATCTTATACCAACCTAGAGGTGTGCATGGGCCGGGCGGCCCGGCCCGGCCTGAAGGCCCGCTCGAAAAATGGGAGGGTTTAGGTAAAATATAGGCCTGAAAAATGGGCTTGGACAAAAAACGAGGCCCGTTTAGAAAACGGGTCGGGCCTCGGGTAAGATTTTTTTGGCCCGGGACAGGCCCGACCCGATTTTATTATTAAATTATTTTTAAATTTTTTTTATTTTTAATTTTAAGTTACTTTAGTACTTTTACTTTACTCTTTTTGTTGTTTTTAATGTTATTTTGATATTGTAAAACTTTTGTTATTAATATAATTTGGTTCTTAATTTAGTTCTAATTTGTTTCAATTTTTTAATTTTAATATAATTACTTTTTATTATATTTTTAATTTATGTATTATTTTAAGAATTATTTTAGTCTCATTTTTTATTTGTTTTTTGTTTTAATATTTGTTTTAATATTTTTAAATGTATTTGATTTATTATATTTTAAAGTTTTTTATTTAATAAAAAAAGTAAAAAAAGGCCGGGCCGGGCTCTGGCCTATCATTTTTTTCTCGGGTCAAGCTTGGATAAATTTCTAGGCCCATATTTCGGGCCGGGCTTGGGTCTTGAAAACCGGACGAAATTTTTTATGGGCTTGGCCAAACCTGGCCCGGCCCGGCCCATGCAATATGAGTCAATTACATATAAGATTAATTTTGTATTAGTTTAATACTAGAACAGTATGTACTTATCAATATCGATACGGTACTCATAACCATGATTCTAACTTATCATGTTGGCATAATTATAATTGAAAAAATATTCTTTAAGAAAAAATCACGTTTGAAATTTAACTATTGTAATATTTATTTAAAATTAATTTTATAGAAGTAGAAAAACTAACTTATGCTAAATTATAATATAAGAATTAAATACTAAATCTGGAAATAATAAAAGGACCAAAACTAAATTTTGACAGATTTAGTCAACGAATAACCTCCAAACCTTTCTACGAATCTACCGATACATATTTTCCGCGCCACAATTCATAGACGGTCCAAAGACAGTGTCGAAGAAATTTGAACATGTTCGTAGCTCATTTTACTTTCTCCTCTTTCCAAATATCCTTATTGAAACCACCCGACAACATCGGGGAAAAAAATTCTGACCGGATCCGTTCCGTTGCCTTGTCGACGAACATGTCTGGTTCCTTCCGTTTCTCGATTTCTCTATCTCCATTGCATTCTAATGAATTCCCAAGAATTCCAGTTACGAAACCCCGCATTCATGTCCCTGTTCCAAAGCTAATGACGGTCACACTTTCTAAGGTTGTTTCACCACTGAGAGTGGTGGCGCCGGGGGTAATGATTGCGGCAGTGGGCTTGGAAGTGGACCGAGTGACGGAAGCGGAGCTGAAGGAGAATAGGTTTAGGAGCACACGTAGGACCAAGATCGTCTGCACTATTGGGCCTCGCACGTGCGAGTTCGAAGAGATTGAGGCTTTGGCCGTCGGAGGAATGAACGTGGCGCGTGTGAATATTTGTCACGGAACCCGCGAGTGCCACCGGGATGTAATCCGGCGGGTGAGACAACTGAATGAAGAGAAAGGGTTTGCCGTTGCGGTTATGATGGATACCGAAGGCAGTGAGATCCATATGGATGATCTAAACGACGCTGAATCGGCCAAGCCGAGGTAAAATTAATTAAGCCGGTTTAATTATCTTTAGAATTTGTTTTTGTTTATTAAATTTGATCCTTTTTTCATAGGATGGCCAAATATGGACTTTTACTGTGCGAGCATTTGATCAACCATCACGCCCAGAACGTACCATTACTGTTAATTATGATGGCTTTGCTGAAGGTACATTTCTTCTAAGCTCTACAAATGAATTAACCAATATTTAGTATTAATCCCCAGTAAGCAAAGTTTCGAATTTGACCTTTGTAGATGAACAAGCTGTTTTGTGAGAGCTTTAACTCTTGTTTAGGAATTTGATCTAGCACGAATGTAAGACTTGAAATGTATTAAAATTGTCTTCTAGTTTCACTACTGTCTGCTTATATCCACCCCACAATTTTGTTTAATATGTGAATAACTAAACTACAATGCTTTCGTTTTCTTTTATTAAAACATAACAGATGTGAAAGTTGGTGATGAGCTGCTTGTTGATGGAGGAATAGTGACGTTGTGGTGATCGAGAAGATCGGTCCGGACGTAATCTGTCGGTGTACTGATCCAGGGTTGTTATTGCCTCGTGCTAATCTTACTTTTTGGAGAAACGGAAGTCTAGTTCGAGAGCGCAATGCCATGCTTCCGACCATATCTTCCAAGGTTTGTTCCTTTGGTCAAACTCATTCTGGGAGAAATTTTTGAAATGTCATCGGGAGACTGACGGACCTTTCAATAGTAGAGATATTACGCTCAAGGTGTCTATATTCGATTTTATCTCCAGGTTTTGTCTCCTGATTCCATAAAGAACCCTTGATGAGTTTATGGAATTGAAATACCTTACATACTAAAGAAATGTGAGCATTTAGTCTTAATGAATTCGAACCCATGCCCTTGTATAGTATTAGTGGGTAAACATGGTAGCACTTGAGCTAGGGTTCGAATTCCACCAAGATTAAATGCTCACGTTTCTTTGGTGGGTGAGACTCTCCATTCTGTGAACTCGTCAAGGGCTCTTTGCGGAGTCGAGAGATAAAATATGGGGATAAAATCGAGCATAAACACACTGGGGACAATACCTCCACTACTGAGGGATCAATTGACTCCCTGAACTACACTTCAAATACTTCTCTCAGAGCATGTCCAACCTCCCTCAACATACTTTAAGAACAAAGTGGTTTCATGCATATGTAGAAGTCCATATGTAATGTTCAAATGATTATGTTTGTTGCAGGATTGGCTGGATATTGATTTTGGTATTGAAGAAGGTGTTGATTTCATTGCAGTGTCATTTGTGAAGTCTGCTGAAGTTATTAAGACTTTAAAGAGTTATATAATCGACCGATCGCCCGGAAGGTAAATCGATTACTTTCAATGTACCTTCATGTAGCTGTAATGCGTACTAATGGTTTGGTTTTGCCAGCCAAATCGGTATCATTTCCAAGATAGAGAGTATCGATTATCTGAAAATTTTGGAAGAGATAATTCGGGTATCGGACGGAACTATGGTAGCTAGAGGAGATCTAGGTGCACAAATACCGTTGGAACAGGTCCCGTTGGTTCAACATGAGGTGATTCAGCTATGCAGGCAACTCAATAAGCCTGTCATTGTTGCTTCCCAGCTGCTCGAATCGATGATCGAATATCCTATACCAACAAGAGCTGAAGTTACCGACGTTTCCGAAGCAGTAGGGCAACAAGCAGATGCTTTAATGCTTTCTAGTGAACCAGCTATGGGACAATACCCTGAGAAAGCATTAGCTGTACTAAGAAGTGTTAGTTTGAGAATCGAAAAGTGCCGAAGGGAGGAAAAAAACTGGGATGTAACTGACCTTCACATCGTTTCATTGTCCAAACTCGATGAGATTTCCAAGGAAATATGTAATACAACTTCAAGAATGGGTGAGTTGTCTTAACAGTACCAACTGAGCTAATACTCGATAAACTTTCTAACTTGTTTTTAACTTTCAGCCAACAAACTCAAAGCGGATGCCATACTTGTTTATACAAAAACCGGACAGACAGCATCACTTCTTTCCCGAAACCGACCCGACTGTCCAATCTTTGCATTCACACCCTCGACGTCTATTCAAAGGTGTCTGAACCTGCAATGGGGATTGATACCTTTCCGTCTCGATTTCTGGGACGACATGGAGAGTAATCTAAACCGAACATTCTCCTTGCTTAAAGCAAGAGCGATGATCAAGTCCGGTGACCTTATCATTGCTGTCTCCGATGTTATGCAATCCATTCAAGCAATCAAGGTTCCCTAGAGTGCAAATTATGCTTTTAGTTTTGATTGGTTTTATGCAATTTTCTTAATTTTATATTATATTATAGACAATATATAGTATAAATTCATTATTGATTAGGAATTTATTGAGATGCCTTAGTTACTTTGAACTGCCCTATTCAATATAGTGAAAAATCAGTCTCACCCTGTAAGATGGAAGTACCCCAAATGCTCGTTCTTTTTGCAGAACACAATTTTATTGGTGCTATTGAATTTGGTTGATTTAGCTTTATTATGGTTGTATGAGGGAAAAATAGCAAAGACAACATTTGAGTGTATTTTTATATTGACTATTCTTATTTTTTTTCCACAACCCTTAATTGCAATGTCTAGGGAATCCATTGGCGAAAAAATGGGTTCAAATAGATTAAATCGATAGAAAAGAAATAATTTAACGAATTTTAACTTTTAGTAGATATGGAAAATCAATTAAAACATTTAGTTTCGAAATCTAAAATTGAATTAGTCGAATTAATTAATTTTGAAAATATCTATTAAATCTATATATTTTAAAAGGTAAATAATCTAATTAACCACTAAATTATTATCGTGTTTTTAATTTGATCATTAGATTATGAAAATTTTCAATTTAATCACTAAACTATCTGAATTGTTTTTTTAGTCCCTATGTTGTTAAGTTTGAAAGGACTGGATGTCGTTGTCATTTATTTCTCAGATTAACTATATGAATGGTCACTCAATCATGAAAGTGTTTTTGTTTTGATCATCCAATTATAATTTTTTTTCAATTTAGTTAATAAGGTTATCGAAATTAGATTTTTTTAGTCACTATGTTGTTAAGTTGATATCTAAAGTTTGATACCTAATAACAAATTTTACCCTTCAATATTTATACATTATATCAATTTAGTCTTAATTTTAAAAAAATCACTAAATTAAGTCTTAATATTTACATAAAACTAATTTAAATTCAAAACAGTCCCGAATTTAAAACAACTTAAAATCCAACTCGAATAGAGAACTTGCAGTTACCTAAACCTAAAGTAATTAGAAGTTGTAGTGTAGTGTAGTGTAGTAAATAGAAATTAAAAACAGCATTTAGAGAGACTATGTATGTGTATATATATCTTATTGCTAATGTCCAAAGTCGAAATCAAGCCACCGCCGGCCCCACCACCCTCCGCCGCCCAATTGAAGCGTTGAACCCAAATTCGGAAACAAATAGTGACATCGACCGACATGCTTTACATTATTTCAGCTTAAAATATGGTCCCTAAAGAATTGAATAGGTTAAAAGCCATGGGCGAAATTGCACTTGCTTCAGTCTCACTCAAACTGAAACATAACCCATTAGCAACGAATCGATCACCAAAGGGCAAAAAAGCCTAAAAGGGAACCAAAGAGAGCGACATCTTTCATTAGCTCCTTTTTTCTTTTCCCTTTTGGCACTCATGAAATCAAAGGAATTAACTTCGATAATAGATAAATAAACAAATAAAGGGATAAAAAGAAAAGCTAAAGACAGCTAAAGACTTTAATTATAGAATCTGATTGTGATATCAAAAATAAAAAAGAGTAAATTACACCTAAGGTCATTAAATTATTAGTAGATTTATATTTTGGTCACTTAACTTTAAAAAGTTACAAAATGGTCAGTGAACTATTTGAAAGATTTCATTTAAGTCACTGAGTTGTTAAAACTGTTTTTGTATGGCCTTATCTATTTGCAGCACCTACATCGATTTAAAGCTCTCTTTCCCCTTATTTTCTACAATTCAACTTTTTTTTATGAAACAACTTTGAACGTCACGAATCTATGAACTAAATCCAAATAACTTTCTTCTCTGATCTTTAACACTAATTGCCAGATCGACTTGGATCTAAGTTATATTATTCTACTCGTCGATGGATACTAATCCGCCATATCGATTATTGAATCGTCACTTGGAGGTCGCTAACTAGATTTTTTTAAAAAAAATTAACGATCCTGCGCTTTAAATAAAAACTTTCAAATAGTTCAATAACATAAATGAAAACCTTCGAAATAGTTTAGTGATCATTTTGTAACATATTGAAGTTAAATAACTAAAACGTAAATTTACTAACAGTTTAGTGACTTTAGATATATATTACTAAAAAAAAGTGTGAGCAGATATGGATCACTTGCATTTTAAAGCAGGAAAATGGAAATATGTGTGAGATGGAAAAAATAAATAAAGAAATGTTTAATTCAAATTTCAATTTATATATGTTGAATCTGGTGCCCTAAGTATAGTATTTTTGTTTATGTAAACTTGTATTTTTTTCGAATAAATTGGTTAATAAAATAATTCATGAGTTACGACGTCCTCATGTAGTTTTTGCATACAAAGTAAAATAGAAGCAAATATTGGCTCACTGGTTGTCTAATGTTTAAACTAATACTAAATGGTATTACGTGGTCGGATTGTAATACAGAAAGACAACTTATATTAGTAGACAAACCTAAACATGTCCTTAGACTAATCGAAAATAAGTAAACCGATTGAATGACTAATATCTCATCTATCAAGTGCAATTAGAGAGATGTTTTGTCTTGGGCATCGGAGCAAATGACTCCCAGAAAATAGTGGCATTGATGTGACTGAATAGACTGACAGTACATCGAACTGAACCCAAGAAGAATAGATATTGAATCTGTTTATGGATTTGTTCACTTGTAACGTTTAAAGTGTAACACACGTTAATCCTAAATGGACGATAAGCTATGTATGCATGACTCGTATACTTTGATGTAAGTAAAAGTTTGAATTCAAATAGATAATGAATCTAAACTTGGTGCGTTGGGTATATGACTTCTGTAGTATGTAGCATCATTCACAACAGTGGAATTTATAGCCTGAGATATGGGTAAATGATATCCTGTTATTAACATTACATGGTAGATGAAAAGTAAACAAGGTCATGGATCATTTGTCCTTATGTTGAACAACTTGATTACTATTTTATAAAAACAACTTTTCATGAAGGAAGATGTAAAGGTTATTATGAGATAAAATAGAATCATACTGAGAGAGAATATTTATACCAAAGAGATTAAGAATATCCTATGAGGGTAACACACTTATGATAAGATCATTGGACGAGCACCGATCGAGTTATTTTTGTAATGATATGTCATTAGAGAAAGCTCAGTCACGAAACTATAGTGGAATGACTTTGTGACTAAATGGGTTTATAATTAATAGATGAAAAGTTGAAACTTAATTATAACTCATTTGAGGCCTAATTGCATATGTCCAATTCGTTTCTCTACTAACTCGTTGTAATAAGAAATAAATTGCATGTTGAATCAAATTAATAAAAATGGTAAAGTTAGTGAAATGAAAAACATTTGAAAATAAATGTGATTTTCTCTAAATGAAAATGACCTTGAAGTTAATTTATAGTTCTTGGAATTATTATTTAATTGATTAATTAAATAATTGAAGTTTAAAAATGGAATTAAATTAATTAGTCATTGTGAATCCGTTGAATGTAGAAATATTAAATATATTTTCTCATAAATTCTTTTAAGTTAAAGTCGTTATCATTTTAATGGAATTAGAATCAAGTTGAGATATTTATTTATTTAAATTAATTTATGATGTTTATTTTAACAAATAGAAAAACATGTATTGGGTTGGATTGAATTATAAAGTACTGGGTAAGTTCAAGAAGTACTTATAATTAGACCCGATACAGAAGAGACTCAAAAGCCCCTCATGTTAATATTAGGGACAACAAACCCTAGTATAATTAACTAGGGTTGTTTTCCTCTTAATCCTAGTTAGAATAGGAATTAGTTTTTCTATTGAAATAAACTTCTACCCGAAAATATTATTATTTTGTCTGAAAATAGTGATAATTTAATTTTTAAGTATAAATTCTATTTTCCTGAATAACAATTATACCGGTTTCTATTAAAGAGAGATTTGTTTTTCAACTGAAAGTAAAGTAAACAATTTTCAGTTTTGTGTTTGATTCAAATTCGTTCGAGTCCACACTCGAAACAGTTCGTGATACGATAATAGCGAAAAAGGCCATTCGGTTGAAAGCCATGAACGAAAAAGATCTGCCTAGTCGAAAACACATGTGCGATTTTGGTGAAGGGTTTATTGCTATAAATATTACAAACCGACTCAAATTTTAAATTTTTAATTTTTCGTTGAGCAAAAAAATTGTTTTCAAATTGAATTTTTTTCAACAATACTCTTTAAACTTTTTTAAAATTTAATTTCTCCACTTTCAATTCCATAAATTTTGTAATTTTTACTTGTCTAATTTGAAAATTAAAATTCAATTGTTAACCTAATAAATTGATTTTTATTAAATTTAAATATATATTATCAATTAAACATTAATTTTTAAATTATACTTTTGAATATTAAAATGACACATATTCAAATTTAAGAAGCTCCAATAACAATGTCTCTAAGTGGATTTTAATTTTTAAATCAAACAAGTAAAGATTACTAAATCCATAAAGAGATTAAATTTTAAAATTTCGAAAGTAAAAAGATAAAAGAATAATTAAACCATAAATAAATAACATACAAGGCTAATGAAAAAGTCTCAAAGAAAAAAAAGAGAAAGAATGAACTTTTACCTAAGCAAAACTTGTTTATTTGTGAGAAAATCAGCCATTGGAACCTTTAATTTTCTCACAAAATCACCCACCAATTACTATATATACACATAGAGAGACACACACACCAAACTTCATTTCTCTAAAATACAAATCAATGTAGCCAACAATAGGTATTTTACAGTATTAGCGTCAAAGGCTTTCAAATAACATATAGTAAATGGTGGAATTTATGTTCTATCATTTACAAAATCGACCCAAAGACACTAAAAGAGAAGATAGCTTTCTCAAGCATAAAAGCTGTTGAAAGAAAGTTCAAACGAAGTATGTGATTTTTCTTTCTTTTTTTTTTGTCAATAATTGACAAACAACTCAACCGATAGCATACTTATCCAACAATAACATTTATGATATAGGACATGGATTCCAACATTATTAAGTGCAAATGTTGAGACTTCCTTAGTAGGTGACCAATACATCTATATGATTCAATTTTATAGGCATCTAATGTGACTCTATCACTCTTTTGAACTCGTTGTCACTCCAAACACTCAAGCTCCACAAACCCAACTCATCGAAGGGTCTACTAACTCTCAAGCATGAAAGCTTGAAAGGAGGTCGACTCTTTCAAAAGAAGTATGTGAAATTTTGTTCATCAAGAATCACAAATGCCTCAACAAGTAGCGCACTTACCCAACAATGCCTTATACAACATGGATCCAAACATTATCAAGTGCAACTGTTGAGATTTTCTTTATAGGTAACATTGTGTATCTATATGACCTATTTTCAGCACCTAACTAAAATACTAGATACTACCACTCTATTGGACCCGTCACCTCCTCAAATACCAAACTTTTAACATCATTGCTTCTCTTTAATAGGTACATCTTGGATGCCATTTTTTTTCCCTTTATAAAGAAAATTCCCAACAAGGATGCAGGCGCTAAAACTAATAACATGGTTGGCATAGTCTATTTTATTGAAATAAAAAGTCTGGCCAGTTTCCAAAGTTGAGATAATTTTGCTCCACTTTAGCCTTTAGCTTTAGACTTTGGTGTATAATTACCCTTTTTTTTTTGTCATTCACTTGGTAGGCAAACGTAAGGTTGATTTGATTTGTGACTATTTTTTTAAATCATAGTACTAGCAACCCAAAGCTTGTGGAAGGCATTACAGTCATGGGCACACAAAAAATGCAATTTACTCTTTCAATGGGGTCCTCAAAATGCTTAAATTTTCACACCTTATCTTCATTACGGTCTTTAATGTTCTTTTTAATGATATATATATATAATGTATAACACATAAAAAGATATAGATTATAAGTTTTAATTGGTGCTTGTAAATATTCCTTAACGAAATCTCTTAAAAATTAAGAGCAAAGCGAACTATAGTGTGATTTTATCTGTTTTTAAGCTACAATGAGGATGTAGAAACTTGTTGAGACAAAAAATATAAATTCTTAATCCACTAGCTAAGGATTAGATTGTAATTATAAATAATAAGTGTTATCTTTTTTTTAAGCAATTTCTTTTTCAAGAGAACATTTTTTACTTTTTCAAAATAAACAATATCCCATTGTCTTGGACAATTAAATATCCTCAAAATTATCATCTAAGATAGATATTTTTACACTATTTCAAAAATTCATTGATTTAATCATATGAATATGTAAAATAAATATTTTCAATCCTAATAGGAAAGGGATGGAAACGGATACTTAATTTAAAGTAAGTAAACAGAATTCATACTCGATCTCATAGATACATATAGAATTATGTGAAAAACCGTATTCGATGAAAATCATATGTATAGCTTGGAGTGAGATTTGACATATATTTCGAAGGTCCACCCTACAATACATGAACTTTGATTTGGTGTAATTATACATATGAAATTTTAATTGTGGTTCAAATGTAAACATGAAACTTTAATTTGATTCAATCATACGCATCATCATTAATTGTTTTAATAATTTTTGAGAATTAGATCAAATCAAAATTTCATGTTTAAAATTGTACAAATTCAAATTTCATAATAAATTTAAAATTTATCTATATAATTATATGATTTGCAACTTGTAAAGCGTTAAACTCCACAAATGTTATTGAAAACATGACAAGTGTCCTATTTATTTACATATTAAAAATATTTTATTTTACTATATTTTATAAAATACAAATCATACTCTTAATCCGCTTGTGAAATTCAAAAAAAACCAAAATATAGTGTCATAATTTTGTATCTAAGATTCCCTAAATATTTTAATGTAGGGAAGATAATGAGAAGAAAAGAACAGTGTGTTGGGGAATATGGTTTTCAAGAAAAAGAAGCCCATATATTGGGGAGACAGCATTTTCTTAGTAAGACCCACATGAGGCCCTATGCTCTAATTAGAGCATTTATTTTTACACATTCACAATTTATTTTTATGAAATTTAATATCTGTATTCTTTTATTTGTATCATATCAAATTTTGTTTTCTGTCTTTTTCTGTTTGTTATTGTATTGTCGTTTTAATTATTAACGAAATTAATTTTTAAAAAATTTAGTATTTCGAAATTAATATTTTTATTAAATAAAAATTAATATTTTTATCTAAAAAATTGATTATTTAAATTAATCTAGAAACATGGTTGTCCTTTCTCTCCATGGAGCCTACACACACCAGAAAAAAAAAAAGAAAAAAAAAAGAAAGGAAAAGGCCCAGCAGAGAATCCAATTACAGTGAGATATCATATCAGATTTCAGATCAAAATTCAAAAGTAGCCTTTAAAATTCAATCAAAATTGATCCAATAAGTAACAAACATGAACTGACTAAACAAAGAGCTTGAGACCCCAAGGAGCCTCCTCCACATGATATAAAAAATACAGTGACAAGTTGGAAAGAGTTTTTTTTCTTTTTAAAAAGGGAAAACTTTGGGAATTCTTATGAAAAAAAAATCAATTTCATCTCTAATCATTGTAGTAGGACCCGTGCCCTAAATTCAAGACATGAAAATCTTTGCCACATGGTAGATTTTTTGTTTTTTTAAACATTAGAATCATTCAAACAAGTTACAAGGCAACAAAATATCAAATATGGTAAATAAATCATTAGGCCAAAGGACCGATTGTAATCTTCTCTGTGCCAAAAGAAGAGTTATTCGAGTATGGACATGGAGGAGGGAGAGAGCCACACTTCTGTTGAGCTCAACAACCTTTATAACCGGAGTCCAAAGCGATGGAACATTCACACGCGTCATGTCTGATCAAAACTATGAAAACAAGAAAGAGGCAACAGGAGGGAAGGGAATGTGACTTAATAACATCGGTGTTGATAGAGGTGGCTCAAGCTCGATTTTTAAATTGTTGCCTAGTTCTATGAAACAATGACATCCAGTTAAGAAATGAACCCATCAACAATCGGCAAGTTCGTGTACCTAATTTTCCCTCATTGTCACTCTTAGTAGGAGCGCTTGTGAGGAAAATAGTCAATTATAACAAGAGGACCTTGTGGCAAGAAAGACGAGAAGGGATTCTTTTGAGAATGCTCAGGCAAAAGAACATTGTCAAAGTAAAGGTAGATGGAATGAGAGAAAAAAAAATCTAAAGGAAATAAGAAGTGAAAGTGAAGACATGATTGGGTTAGGTCGATCTGATTTTAATATTTTATGTTCATTTTGAGTTTGAATTATTTCAAATTTTTCTTGTTTTGAGTTTGTTAAAGGTAAAAAGAGCAAGGAGGAGAAAGATGGCGGTTTACATGATAGTGATGTATTGAGAGTCGCTAGGATGGTGATTGGATAAAATAAGAGTGCAAAAAAAAATGTTGAAGAAGAATAACCTTTTTAATGATATGGAAGGGTACTTATAGTTACAAGCGAGGCCCATTTCCCTTAGGCCATATGTGTCCTTGTTGGTCTTGTCATGATAGGCCCTTTAAGGGACATGATAGCCTTCCTAGCTAAACGACGATGGTATTGATGAATTTGATTACCTGGTTGCGATTAAATTGATGTTGACTTAACGAATTTTTACGTGAGCTCTCTGTGTTCTTAATGTGAAGAGGAGGCTCAACACATGTCTTTGGCAAGGTAGGTTGGAGACGTTCTACCTGTCAAGTATGCATGTGCTAGCAAGGTTAAATTGGTGAGGTGTCATCTATAGACAATGTTGTGATCGACAAGGTGATGTTGGCGAGGTATGAAGACAGAGTCATGGCATTTCAAGTTTGAGCTATTTCACATTTAGGTCATCTTGAGTTCAGATTATTTTTTATTCTATGACATTTGGATTAAGATTGTTATTTTTTTATGATCAAATCAGATTGGATCAAATGTGAACTTGAATTAATCAAATTAAATTTTTTAGTTCAAAAAGCTTTAAAAGGTGACAAATTACATTTTGGAAAAGAAATCATTCCAACTTAAGTTGACAAGACTAATCCATGCCTAAGAAAATTGGACAAAACCCATATATGACAAAGGCACATGTTAGGACTGAAAACCAACATATTGTAATTGCATATAACAAGAAGCATTAATCAACAACTCCGATGCCTTATTGAACTTTATTTTAGCAAGAAGCATTAAAAAATTTAAAAAATTATTTGTTATTTTTAACAAATAGTATAATATGTCAATGCCTAAAATTACTCATAGCCCTTTCCCAACCCTTAAATAGGAGGATAATGCGCTTCAGCGTACTCAAACCCACATCCTCCTATACTGACAATAACGCCAATACTAATCAAGCTAAGACTCAATCGACATATTTAATATATTATCATATTCATTTAAATATATATTTATTTATTTATCTTAATTTCACTTTGAAATCTAATGAATGCGCTTTAAAATCGAATCACAGTTCACAGGAGTTAAAAACAACTTTATTTTAATAAATATTATATTTAATATTTTGTTGGAAGTATATTATATTTAATTTGGATTTGGTCAAAATGAGTTCATCACAATTCCATTCATAACAGCATGCAACCCACACATAAAATATTATAGTAAAAAAGGGTCCTTTTTTAGTGTATTGTAGCTGATTTCTTTTATCATTATTTTTCATTATGAAGATGATGCTCATCTGAATCGTGTGAATCATGTTGATTCTATGCCCTAATCTTTTTACTTTTTGAATGGTGTCCACCAAAATGACTGACAAACTTTATTATCGATTTTCGTTTTAATTATCAAATTGGTTCATGAATTATATTGGTTTTTTCATTTAAGTACATAATTTTTTTTTTTAAATTGATATCTAAACTATCCGTTCCCCAAAAGAGAGGCTAGAAAAGCTTTTTCTGGAAGGATCAATATTAAATTATATGTTTTTATAAGATTTAAAATGCAATTTTATTATTGTAATTAATTATAATGTTTTGAAAGGACTAAATCAAAATTTTATAATTTTGGAGGGCAAAGTCAAGTTTTTTTTTTATTTACATTTTAAAGGATAAGAACTGAAATTTTCCCATTTCAGGGAGGCCTACCCCTTTTATCTGAAAAAATATAGGACTTCCAATAAGAATAAGCTACATATCATTTTCTTTTGTTGGCATTGTGTTTTGGAGTAAAATTAAATGAAATTGATAAATTACGTAGATTTAAAAAAAAAAACATAGTTCAAGGATAATTTTGAGCATTGAAAATGCCTAATTATTGAATTTTATAGATTTTATACTTAAAATATATTATTTAAAGTTTAATTTAATAGTAATAGAGTTGTGACTCAATTTTTTATTGAAATAAAATATAAGTGGCAAGACAGGCTGCACAAGAAGAATTCGTATAGAAGTCTACTTCATCTGTTTGATATTGATTTGAATAAGGTGTTTCAATATTATTGATTACTTCCATTAGATGTTCATTAGAATAAGGTTTTCTAAACCTATAAATAAAGTCAGTTCAACATAGTGAATTTTTTCTCCTCTACCCATGATTTTTTTTCTGAAATGGTTTCTATATAAAATCTGTGTGTTCTTTTTCTCTTTTTTTTTACCATTATCGTCATTCTGTTTTTACAAATAGCATCTTAATATTAATGATAAAAAATTAAATTTACTGAAAAAAAAAAAGCAAACTAAACATCTATAGACTTTAGTGGAATTGATACAATTTATGAACACCAATTATCAATTATAAGTTAATAACAACACCATTTATAACAAATATTGTTATGATTTTCAATTGGTAAACAAAACACGTAATTAAATAATAGGGTTTTTTATTATCTAATTATGGTTTTAATCATTATACTAGGTTGAAATTTAATCATTTTACATTAACTTCATTCCTTTGTTTTTATAAGATTATTAGTAGATCTATAGTACATTAGTTATTATTATTAAAATGATAGTTTTTTTTTAATTAATCTTGAACATCCAATTTGTAAATTTATTATAGGCTCAATATTATTGATGAATTTTTTATGTTTTTAATTGTATAAACGAGTAACTGTTAAAAAGATTTCATATATCAGTTTAACAATGGTAACGAACAATGTTATCAATTTGGACATACTAATAACATTGTAAAAAATAGAATGATCAAATTATGTCAAATTAAAGTAAAATGATTAAATTGTAAAATTCAACATAGTAGAATAGCTAAATTCATAATTAGACCCCCCTCTTTCTCTCTCTCTTTTTCTCTTGAATCTACAAACAATGACAATGAGGCCTTGGCTTAATGATAAAATTCTAAGATTATTGAAATTTTGGATTCAAGTATCACCGTATGTAAATTTTCTCTATATCTATTATGACTGTGCTATTCAGATTGACTATGATAGAAACCTGATATGTTCAGCGATCCAATTATATGTTATAATGTTAATTGTTATTATAATCATCTCAATTCTAATAAGAGATATATCTTAAAATCATATATGAACGTTGATTTAATGTAAAATATGATAAATGAATTTTTTCAATTTTCTCGAATCACTAACATCGTTATTAATATAGTGAAATTTTATATTTACACATTATATGCATGAACTATTATACTTATCTAATGAAAATAAAAATTTTACATGTATAGTTACATCAAACCAAAGTTCATGTATCATATTTTATATTTATTAAAATTTATTTGCAAATTTGAGATTCATCCCTACTATATCTATAACCTCTTAAAAAAAACAATTATTTCGTGAAAATAAAATTACAATAGAAAGTTTTGATAAAGTCTTGGCTCAATAACAAGGTTAGAAGCCCACGTTTTAAATAATATTTGATTTCGTTACTAGAATAATTAAAAATTAATAAAATTATTAAAAAAACTATAAAATCAGTTCAATAGATTCGATTTTTGATATTTTGTCCTGATTCATTTAAAGATCGATTTAATAAATCGATACAGAGTTTAACTACTCTACCTAGTTGATTCAATTTGGTTCAAATAATATTGATTAAAATTAGAAACCAATTGAGGTACTCGTTGACTTGAAAGTTGATATGGGCCAATAGAATTGAAAAAAAATAATCCAATCGAATTCGATTTTTTATATTTATGATTTTTTTATGATTTACTTAATCAAACAAATTAAATTAAAAAACAGGTGACTTGATCGTTGGTGCAAGGATCAGATTTTGAAAACCTGGGTAGAAGCTTGAAGAAAGGGCCTTTAGCCTTAGTGGGGCCTTTTAGGTACTGATGAATTAATCCAACGGTTACGAAGCATCAAGTGATCCGAAACGTGTGCACTCTAGATCACATCACGCCCGATAAGACATAATAACGTCCTTGTCGGAATAGCGCCGCGTGCCTTACGAAAGGACATCCGCTTTTGTGGTTTTGAATGTAAAAAAAAAAAGGGAAAAAGAAGAAGAAAATTAAATTCCACTGCTTTCCCTATTTAGCTTCCCATAGACTCTCCCTTCCCCGTTTTACACTTCACCACCGTCCACTAAAAAATCCCCATCCTCCAAAAGTCATTTAATTGCAATAACAGGACATTAATTTCGAATATATTCTTGTTCATAAACAACGATACAGAAAAAAGATAATTTTGAAGTGAAAGCAATAAATGAGGTATTTTAAGCTTTAGTTCCATCATTAACCCCTCTGGTTAATGCTCTTTTAACAAAATAAAAAAAAAATCAAATATCCTGCAAAGTTACTCTTGAACGTAATAATCAATTATTAAAAGAAATTACGAGAGACTTTAAATTTCGCAAATGGGACCAGATGTTGCAGGGCCTGAAAGACTGCAATTGTCAAAGAATTAAAAGCAAATGAAATCTCAAATTCAAAAGCTCTCTCGCTGAAATCTGCATCTACTTTGCCTCCCTTTCTTCTTACGTTTTAAATGGCAGAGAGATCCAGAACAGGGGGGAAAGAGATAAAAGCAAACAACGCGCAGAGACAGGGACCATAGAGCTGAGAAAAATATAGAGGACTAAAACGAAAGAAAAAGAAAAGGTCATAACCTAACACACAAAACAACATATTTTATATATTTTTTTATTAATTCATCAAAACTCATACTAGATTGAATTAAATTACTAAAAATAAAAATATAAAGATTAAATTCCAAAATTTCAAAACATACAAAAATTTTAACTTTAAATATAACATGAAGTGTATTTACAGCACAAATCAAATTACACACACGTGTACCAACAGTTTTTCAATCGTGCTAACAAATATTATAATTAAATTTTAGAACTATTATTATGTTATAATAAACGTCGATAATAGTGGTAGAACGGTCGCAAAACAATAAGAAAATGAAAATATAAAAACACACACATTTTATGTAAAAATCTTTTCGGAGAAAAATCACAAGCATAGAATGAGAAATTTACTAATGTTATAAAATGAATTATACAATAGTAGTTTCGACTATATCTATTTAAGGGTTGAAAAAACCCTGTTCTAATCAAAGAGAGATAGAAGAATGATAGTTCTATACGGATTCAACATATGATGCATGGTTTGTATTGCACGATCGTAACCCTAGTCTAGTTGTACGGCCCTCGAACTTTCACTCCCACATATCATCTTATTTTTTCATTGTATTTATTTCTTTAACAAATGACGAGATTCGGGTCATACAATCTCTAACATATTATTTTTCATATTAGATTCATGTTGTACACGTATTAGGCATACACTTGTTGTAAACAATATGATTTTGCCTTAAAATTAAAAAAAATATTACTAAGCTCTTTAAAATTTTTAAAAATTCTAATTTAGACTTATTGTTTTGTTTTGTTTTTTTAATATTTCAATTAAACTTTAAAAAAAAAATTAATCAATTCTCAAATTTAATCTCACATCTTATCGTTGCTGGTTAGATTTTATTGACATTTAACGTCTACAACACTGACAAAAAGGTATTTTTTGTATATTGATGATTTAAAAATTCAATTAAAATAATTTAAAAATAAAAAAGACTAATTTAACATTCAAATAATAAATTGAAGACAACCACAATAATTTATTGGCATACTGATAAATTTAATCTTCAATATTTATATATTTTTATCAAATTGGCTTTTAATATTATTTCTAACTAAATTTGATTACTAATCTTTTAAAAAGAGTCAAATTATTTTTTTAAACAAAAATGTTGATTAAACATTAATGTTTTAACGATTTTGGTGTGATAGCCGCCGTGATAGTCTACCTGTATTTGATACTGACATGACACTATTTGTTTTATATACATCAACAAATAATTTTAAAATTATAAAAAATAAAAAAAATCAAAAAACATATAACTTTATAAAATTTTAAAATGCAATTGTGGGATGCGATATTTAAAATTTTAATATTTTAGTCAATATTTTCATTAAAAATAAAAATTCAACTTTTTTTGAAAATTTGATAATTAAATTCAACTCTTTTTAAAAAGTTAAAGGTCAAATTTAACTCAAAATAAGAAAAAAATCAAATTGAAAAAAAATATAAAATTTAAGGACTAATTTTTTATTATGCCACGTTCTTTTTGAAAGGGATGTCCGAATAATTAACCCTTACATTTATAAGGTATGTGTATTAATTGAATAATTTCGAGTATATGTCGGATTATACCATCAGTCCCGTCCCCTATCGTTTATGTATATTAAATTTATATTTATTTTCATTTTTCGTATTCTTGGCTTAAAAAAAAATGTAGCCATCGATAAGGATTAAAATGACATATTTATCCTCTCTTACCATTGACCTTTTTCAATAATTTTACCATACTTCTACTGAAATGATTAACCTACCCATATCCCCCATCACTTTTTTCTAGTTATGACAGTCAGTGGGGTCCACATAGGGGTATTGTAGTCAAAGAGCTAACTACAGTATTGATTATTGTAACCTGTCAATTTTTTTACTTCCCAAGTCAGTAAAAGAGCATCTGATCTTTGGGGGTTTCAAGGTGGGTGAAAAGGCTAAATAACCATTTTGTCGTGTAGTCAGTTTCGTTTGTAGAAAAGGCGTATTTTCGTCATTTACTTAGGAAATGATTGTTTTACCGAACCTGCCCACGCGACGATCATGAAGCCGTTTCAGTAACCTCCGCATGACGATAGGGGTAATAAAGAAAGGGGTAAAAACGAGATACGGTCACGCTCCTTTACGTGGCATCGTGTAATCCCCCCTCAACTCAACCGATTACATTTTTCATCCACGTCGGATTCCGGCGTGCCAATTAGGTCCACGTCAGCAATCCTCTATCACCTCTTTAATAATGCCCGGACCACTTCTCCCTGCTCATCATCCTTCGAATTCACCCCCCCAAAAAAGCAAAAGAACACTCTTCGTTTTCTTTTCTCTCGGTTATCTTTTTCTTGTTATCGTCGCCGGCGGTTTTTCGCCGGAGAAGCGAAGCGGTTTACCGGAGGGAATGATGGAGTTAGTGACCAGTGATGATGTTCGCGTGAATTTCAAAGGCAATAACTTTACGTCCTCGTCCCGTCGCGTATTTCGGGAACTTTAACCGTATCTGATAAAAGGAAAAACCCTTAAGCAAAAGGGACTTTACTTAGCAGAGTTTTGAAGTTATTCCATACTTTTGTCTGGCAAATTAATAGTATATAATAATCAAGCTTAAGAGTCTCGAGTCTTGGTAAACCGCATTGATTTTTGGCCCTTCCAAAAGAAAAATTATATATTATTGTGAATTTCTGTGTCGATTGCGTTTGCTGATCTCATTACGAAGCGATATGTTTTCCAGTTATCAAAGCGAAGAATCAGCGTTAGTTTGAAAAGAAGCTACCGTGGTTAAGGGTGGAAGCGATTTTTTTTTTGGCTTTTTATTTTGGAAAAGCTGAGAAATATGCCTTTCCCAATGAAGATCCAACCGATCGATTTCAACACGGAGGAGGTGGCGCCTCCGCGGTTGGAAACAGTGAAGCCTGTGATGAAATCGCGGTTCAAGCGGCTGTTTGAGCGGCAGTTCCCTAGCGTTTTGAGGAATTCCGCGGCGGATAAGGTCGCTGCTCCTGCTGCCGTGGCCGCCGCCGATGAGCTGCCTTTTAACAAGGAATGCACCGGGGAGTTCGAACCGAGCTCCGTTTGCTTGGCGAAGATGGTCCAGAATTTCATCGAAGAGAACAACGAGAAGCAACAATCCGGTGCGGTCAGGTGTAGCCGTAACCGCTGCAACTGCTTCAATCGTAACTGCAACGAAGTCTCGGAAGACGAAATGGATGGTTTCAGCTTCGGTGACTCCAATCTCACTTCTTCTGGGGAATCACATGAAATTCTAAAGGTACAACAAAATTTACTTTCCTTAAGTTCTCTTCAAATTGCATTTTGTTCCACGATTTTAGGCTTTTTTTAATTGATTTTTTCCTTTTTCTTTTATGAAGCAGAGTTTGGTTTCTTGTGCTAGTGTGAATGAAAGGAATTTGTTGGCGGATACAGCAAAGATTGTGGAGAATAACAAGATCTGTAAACGCAAAGATGATTTTTGCAGGAAAATTGTTACTGATGGATTATTAGCCCTTGGATATGATGCTTCTATCTGCAAATCTCATTGGGAAAAATCCCCCTCTTATCCCGCTGGTGATTTTCTCTCTCCCATTTTTACTAAAAATATATCTCTTATAGCTCTGTTTTGCTTGAAGAAAGGAAAATTTGTTTCTATTCCTCTGTTATGATTTATGAATTGAATTTTAATAATTAGGGGTATAATTATAGTTTTATTTTTAACGAACAGGGGAATATGAATATATAGATGTGATAATTGAAGGGGAACGATTGCTGATCGACATTGATTTCAGATCAGAATTCGAAATCGCCCGATCAACAAAAACTTACAAATCAATCCTCCAAATGCTTCCCTTCATCTTTGTAGGCAAAACCGATCGTCTTCAGAAGATAATTGCTATTGTTTCCGATGCTGTAAAGCAAAGCCTAAAGAAGAAGGGAATGCACGTTCCTCCATGGCGAAAAGCTGAGTATGTCAAGTCCAAATGGCTCTCTCCTCATAACCGAACCACGCCTTCTCCTTCGCCCACTGTTACATCCACATCCACAATTGAAACACCCAAAGAAGTTGAATTAGAAACCAAAGCTAAAGAGAAAACCCAACCTGAATTGAACCCCGAAATGAAAAACTCAGTTGAAGATTCTGAGTTGGGGGAATCCATATTTGCTTTCTCTGATAGCTCTGAAGAAGGGAAGGAAGAGGAGAAAGAAGCATGGAAGCTACCTGAGATAAAACCCAAGAATTCACTAATTGGGGTTAAGCTCGTGACTGGTTTGGCTTCAGTAATAGAAGATGAACCAATAAAATTTTGACTTTTTTTAATTTTCCCTTCTTTTTTTGCACCCTTTTGGGTTATTAGAGAATCAAATACTATGGTACATGACTTACCTGTTTGAATCCCCTTCTGTTTTTTTTATGTAAGGGTTGATCTGATAATATGAAATAAAATTTTTATAAAAACAGTAGTTAGAAGTTTAAACATTAGAGTTAAAAAATATTCTGTAAAATCTTCGAGGAAGCATTGGAAATTCATATATTCTTCTTGGGGTTCTTTTCTTTTTTTTTTTAATTTGATTTTTGCAGTGACCTTGTGGAATCAATTCAAAGCATAGCATAGAAGAGGAAAATGGTAAACTCCCCATTATCTTTCTTTCATTTTTCTTAAAAAAATTCCTCAAGTATTGTCAGCTTTAATCTTTGTTAATGTTCTTCTTAAAAGGAATGGAACTGAATTTTATGCTGATGGAAACAGGCTCGTGCAGTCTCGAGCACAGTGAGGTTAGGTCTAAAACTTAATAATTTTTTAATTTTTTTACTTGAAAGACTTTCACCTGATGCTCTGCTATGTCTTCTTCATAATGCATATTTTATTAATGTCATTAAAGAATCTATTTTGTTTTTGGATTGAATTGTTCTCCGGGTTCAGTGTGTGGCCTGAAAACCTCTGTTTTATTTTATTTTTTACTACTTTAAGCTCTGTTTGTTACCCATAGTTTTGGTTTTGATTGATGGACTTAAAAAAAAATCCCAATTTTCCTTAATATGTTTTTGTTTAGTTATTGAGATGGACCACCAGATGTCAGTTCTTTAGTATTTTGATAAGTAAGCATAAACAAAAAAAGATATTCTAATTGCAATTTTAGCCTAATTTATCTCACCCCTAATATTATGTTATTTGTAGGTAAATTTAAATTTCCTTGTGAATGACGTTTTTGTCCATCTAGTAGTTGGCATATTTATATATATTTTGATTCTGATATGTACATATGGTCAGTGGTAGTGTTTTCCTTTTTCTTTTTTACCTGTCGCCCAAAATAAGGAAAATGTAAAATAACAAAATAATCTTCTCTTGAATTTTTTTTTTGAAAAAAGGTATAATATAATAATTTCACAAAAGTACTAAATTATGACTCAAATTTTTAACTTTGAAACATTTTAATTGATTTTTTCAAAATAAATACCGTGTGAAAAATTGATACCAACGTTAAATGCTATCCTGCTGAGCGTATTTCCATTGATCAAATTATAAGTTCATGTTAGATTACAATTTGATTCATATATTTTAGGCTTAGGCTTAATTTTTTATTTAGAAAAAGACATCATTAAACGATTATAATAGATAAACCACAATTAAGAGGAATTAGACCTGTAACAATCTCTTTTCAACAAGCTTATAACTAATGCTGGTGGTGTTCTAAATCAATGTATCAAAGAACTTACTGAATCGGCATATTTAGTCATGTGATTCACAACACTATTAAGATTTCTTGGGATACGTCAGATATGAACCTCTTATTTCCGACACAATACCTGACAATTGACGTAGTAGTTGTAACTCTACTAAATTACTACTAGCTCATCTACGATAAAAGTAATTTAATCAATAATGCATTATCACATTCAATTTCAACATTTCTAAACCTTTTATCCTAAGCTAAACATAATCCTTTCAACATTAAAGAATGATTCATTGTCTAAACATTTCTTTATATTTTTTACATGGTTGTGTAAGCTAGATAATAGTAAAAAAGGTTAAAGTGAGACTTGCATTATAATATAGGGACCAAAAGTGCAAACACATGAACATGTGGGTTTTCTTTTTAACGGGATGAAAGCAAAACGATGGGTGAAGTGAATGAAAAATAGTAAAAGAATCAAAAGTGAAGGTAAAAATAGGTATAAAAAAAGCCTATTATTTAAATATGCTGACAAAATAATCAGATTGGTATGAAATTAATTTAATTAGAAATTGGAGAATAATATTTCAAAACGAATATAATAATATGTTAATGTTTCTTTTAAGAGTTTGAGACGTGGGTTTATGGTTTTTCAGTACTGAACCCCATTTATTCAGAATGGTCCAGCGTGAAGGGAAAGGATAAAAAAACAGAAGAATCTAAGGAACTACACAAGGTTGGCAGTTGTGGAACATTTAGAATAGTTGAAGCTTGGGATAATTCTGGAACATAAAAAAGGAAAGAGGGAGTTGTTCTGTTGTTGTTAGGAAAATGTCTTTTACTTGCAATACAATCAAAATTATAAACAAACTGTCGGTTGGGGAATGTCAGCGAATTGCTCAACCTTCCTTCCTGCACTTTCATCACCGTAAAATTCAAATTCACGATAAGGTTAAAATAAAAATAAAATTAAAAATAAATATTATCTAATTAATCGATTAAAAATTAAAATAACATTAATTATTCAAGTTATTAAGAATTTAATTATTATATGAAAAGGGGAGAGGGAGATGGGATAAATCTTAAATTTATATGAACTCTGATTTAATATATAATTGTATACATAAATTTTAATTTTGTGCAATTATACACATAAAACTCTATTTGTGCTTCAAATGTATACTTGAAATTTTAATTTTGATTTAATCATGCACATTTAAAGAAATAAATACATTATTTTATTTTTATGTTAGATAAATATAATTATTTATTTATACAATATATAAGTATAAATTGATGTTATATCAATAATTGCATTAATTATTCAAATCAAATTCCTTGTATAAAATTTCATAAAACCAAAATTCATGTATATAATTGTACATTAAACCATAATTCATGAATAGTTTTGAAATTTATCCTATAATTTTTTAATTATTATATGACATGAAAATAATATGTATTAAAAATAAATGTTAAAAAAACAAGTTATTAATTTAGCAGCCACATCAACTGTTAAGTATTTAACGATTTTAAATTTATAAAAAAATAAAAAGATAAGTCAGGTGATTATTTTATAACCTTTTAAAATTAAGTGATTTAATAAAAATTTTTAATAGTTGAATGAACATTGATGCAATTTACTTTAAAAATTAACTCAATTAAGCGATGACTAAGATTGATTTTTTAAAATAAAAATAGAATTATAAAGTAACAACAAGCACCGAAGCTTGTCGTTTCTGTGCCTCGTACTGACGTAAAAGAGGGTCCACATTGTATTATTGGAAATTGGATTAGATAAAATTTAAAGGGACCTGTTTTTAATAATTATTCATCAAAAGCCGTTTGATTATCTTTTTATATTTGTATTTTAAAGCTCCAACCACATGATTGCTTTTGTGAAATTTTAATACCATATTTTAATTTCTTCAAAATTTGGTGGGGTCTCACTGTCTCATCCACTTCACTATACTCATAATCCTCAAATTTTTAATTTAATTTAATTTTCTAATCCTATTTAAATCGAGAATAAGATCAGATATCGATTTATTGAAAGTTATTGAATAGGTTGATCCATAAATTAGTATGGACTAATTTTACCAAGTAAAAAATTGGTTGAATTGGGCAATTTAACAGAAACATCTTTTTTTAATTTTTAATAATTTATTTAATCGAACTGAACAAACTGATTAAATTGGTAAACGAATTTGATCATCAATCCAATTTTGAAAACCTCCAACTTAATAAATTCCTTGAGTTTTATATTAAATTTTTATTTTTTTTTATTTTAAAAAATTTAATTGAGTAAAATTTGTTTTCTTAAATTATGGATATACATTTTTAACCTATTATTTCTCTTTAATTCCTTTTTAAATTATGTTATATGAAGTTTGAGGTTTCATTTAACAAGTTTAGTAATATAAAAGTTTAATTGATATAATTTCAATAATTTAAAATGTAATTAAAATATTTTGAAATTAAAAAATTAATTTAAAACAAGGTGAAAGTTTTCCTTTAAGTATCACTTTTTTTCGTGTGATTCGAAAATTTTCAATATTAAATAGTCATATTCACAACTAAATTTATAATCGAGTCAGATCAAACTATTAAATAAAGGTAAATTCTTTTAAATCTGCTATTTTTATTTATAAAATTTGAATTTCTATTTATAAATTATATCTAATTTCTGATTATTTGAATCAATTACAGATAAATAATTTTATATAATGAAGCATGCACTTAAAAATTTACAAATATAAATATGAACCGAAAAGAGGAAATAAAAAATGAAATATTCCACCACTTTATAGAATTTATCAATCTTTTTGACTTATCCTCAAATTCACACCGTCAGCCGGCACGTGTTTATCCTTTGCGAAGCTTATAAAAAGCCACCGGTTTGGTAGTGCGCTAAAAAATAATGTTTGCAAAAAATCGGTTTAATTAGTTAGATTATTAATTTTAATTTAATTCGATTCAATAATAACTTTATTTTTTTAAAAATTAATAAATTACATTTTAAATTATTAAATTATTAGTAAATTTAGTTTAGTCACCAGAGAACTTTTCTAGTAATAAAATGTTATTCATCTTGAATTTATAGATTTTGTGAACAAAGTAGGTTTTTTTATATAATTTTTTAATTCATTGTTAATTAAAAATTATTTATTTTTAATGACCTTTCTAAAATTTTATTTTAATAGAGACAATCATGATAAATAGGACGCTTTAATAAATTTGATACCTTTTTAAGTAATGTTTTGAGTTGAAGTTTTGTGAATAAAAAAATAATAATATTGAAATAAATTTGTTCCTTATTTAAGGATTGACTAAATTCAAAAGCACAATATTACTACAAGATAAAAGACAAGTCTCAGGGTTGAAGTCAAAAAATTATTTTAGAATGGAAGGATCAAAATGTAATTATACTATTATATTGATATATAATTTTATAAAAAATTAAGGAGTTAAATGATAAATCTATCATTTTTTTTTGGAGCCAATGCCACTTCTTGTTCTCTTTGTCTTTGTCCTTGATCGATCCATTCTCATTTGTATAAAACTCAATTAATTTGTATAAATTTTAATAATTTTTTGTGAGGTTAATATTTTAATAAATTAACTATTATACTTCATATTCTACTCATATAGATTGGGTTTGTTAATTTTAAAATAAACTGAAAATTTCTAATTAATTATTTATATAAAATACTTTCAATCATTGAATAATTATTAATATAATTTGTGTTTTTATTGGTTTAATAGTTATAAAATTAATTCGAAATTTAATCACGAGATGTGATATGGTAGTTTCTCACTTCATCCTTTAATCATCCCCACCATGAAAGTGAAGCATATTTTATGATTTCAACTTTTTTTGAAATTTATGTGCAAGCTGAGGTAAAATTATTTTAATAAATTTAATGGTCGTGTTAATAGATACTTGATTTTGAAAAAGAAAAAAAACCCGAACTTTTATGTGCCTTCAAAATAAAATTATATTAACAAATTTAATTATGATGTGAGTAGAATATTAAACGTTTTCTAAAAGTAGTTAGCTTTCTTAGGGTGGGTTTGGATGGGCGATTGGATGCGGTGCGGTGCGTTTAGCTTATTTTTTATCTCACGCTACAGTATCGCTACAGTATCTAATCTCACCGCCACTGCTGTTTTTATACTAACAATAGGTAAACGCACCGCCCATCCAAACTCACTCTTAGTTAGTGTGTTGCCACTTTAGGCTATTCTTTTATATAATCAAGAGTAAAAGTCAGTGTTGGCCTTTTTTTACAGAAAAAGTCAATAATTTTGTCCCTCTTTGATTCCCTTCACAACATAACATTTTTCTTTTACTTTGGTAAAGTTTTGAAATTTACTTTATATAAAAAATTGAAAATTACTCCCTAAAATTCTTCCCTCTATGTAGAATTAATTACAAAATAACTTAAAATTAAGGTCTAATTATTTTCTAGTTATTGCAATTTTGGGGACTTTAATATTAGGCTTTTTATTTTTAATTTCAAAATTTTAGTTTATCTATTTATTTGATTTAAGAAACAATATTTAATTAGTAACACATTTAATTGATTTTTATTAAATTTAAATATGATTTATAAATATGATTTAAAATTTTAAATCTAATTTAAAAATGTCAGAAATTCAACTTTATCATAAATTCATTAACAATGTTATTAATATAAATAGATAAACTAAATTTCTGTGGAAATAAAGCAAATAATAAATTCCAAAGAATATATGGTTTGAGGCCATAATTAAACTTAAAATTAATTAAATAGTGTGTTACCATATAAATGTTTAACCAAAAAAAAAACTATATTTTCATTTAAAAGCATTAAATTTATATGCACCAAAGTGAATTTTTTAACCCGATGAAAAATAAATAATTTATAATTTAATATACAGGAGAGAGATTTATTTATACATATGTAAAAATAATTTAGTTTTACATCTTTTTATATTTTTTTGTATGATTAATATTTTAACAATTTAACCGTTACATTTTATATTTCTTTCATATAGATAATGCATGTTAAATTTGACGTAAATTAAAAATTTTCAAATTCTTTATTTTATGTAAAAAAATTTAACTGTTCAATAAATATTATTAATTTAATATTTTAGATTAATATAATAGAGATATCAAATCGATTCAAAATTTTATATAAAAATAAATATAATTATATTAATAAATTTAACGATTAAATTATTAAAATATTAATCATATAAGAAAAATACGAAAAGATGTAAAAACTACTTTAATTTTAAACATATATATATTCATGTTTTTATCATGTGTGATATTTTTTTTTTTTTGAGTTTCGATTGTTAGGACCAGATTTTATTAATTTATTTATTTTATATTTGTATAAAATTGAGTGATTAGAAAGCAGCCAGCAATTAGACTTTTCAGTTACGTCACTACGTTTTCCAAACATTTCTTTACATGTGATTCATAACAAAGTTACCACGTATCTCTTATTTTCAAGAAAAAGAAAAAAGTTACTACTTATCTTATTCATCACATGTTAATATTATTCGGCGTTTGAACTACATAAACTCAACAACCAAATTAAAATAATGACTCGGTTTTTCACCAAAAAGTAATAATAATAATGACTCGGTTTTTTTTATCAATTTGATTTTTAATTAAAATTAATTATTATTTCTTTCAAAAAAAGTTAAATCGGTTTTTTAAGGAAAGTGTATTAAAATATTATTTTTTCAAAATAATATTAGTGTGATAATCGATATAACAATCCATGTATACTTTATATTGACATAAAATTATTTATTTCATATGACATGTCAACAAATAATTTAAAAATCATAAAAATATTAAAAAAAGTAAAAATTTAAAAACATATAAAAAGCTTATAAAATTTAAAAAAAAAAAACCATAGTCACATTAACTGTTATGTTTAAAAGTTTACTATTTTAATTAATATTTTCACTAAAAAATATTTCAATTTAAAAAAATTAATGGTTAAATTCAAATTTTCATAAAGTTGAACACTAAATTTAAATTTTTTTTAAAAATAAAAATCAAATGGACATTAAAGAATAAATTTTTTATTATGTCTGTATTTAAAGGCAAAACGTATAAACATCTATTTACCATGTTCATTATCCCTCTAAATACAACTGACCTGCTTAATCCATATGACATTTAGATAGACCTCATCTCTTCAATTAACCCTATTTGAGCTAAATTGTAAATTTAAAGTTAGGGTATAAATGAGATACAAATGCACATAACCTATTGAATTAAAATTAATTTAATTTGATAATTCGCAAGCCAAATTTCAGCTCAGACTTATTAATATTTTATTCTATCAGCTTGCAAGTTTTATTGAACTTTTAGTATTTTTTATATTACTAAATTACATTATTACTCTTAATATATATTATTAACTTCAAGCTTAATTATCTAACCAAACACAAGCTCGAGTATAAAAATTGATAAACAAGCTTAATCTTAAATAGCTTAATTATATCTCAAGCAAGCTCAAACTTAAAAATTGATACTCAACCAAAATCAAATCACATTTGAGCTCCGAATTTCAAGTCAAGCTCAAGCTCGACAATATTCCGAATTGGCTTGGCTTAATTATGCCCGTAATCAAAGTTTATTGTTGATGAACATTTAACTGCATGATTTCACGTACCCATGGGTGTTTCTAAGCATGGACAATTGCTGTCAAAAATCGAGCAGCCATTCTCAATGGTAGACCTTTTTAACAGCCAGATTTGGCTCCTTGAGCACCACATGTGAAGTTCATACGAATTTCATGCAGAATTATTTACCGTTTCTAAGTTTTTTTTTTTTACTAAATGAACCAGATATGCAGTCAATGCTATATGATGACAGATAATGATGGTCAACGCTGAATGAAGATCTTAAATACAAAAATGCACGTGAGAATGATCAATGCCCATGAATAGATTTCAACCAATAGTTCGTACCAAACAGCTAAAGCTAATATTTAGCTTTGCTTGTTGTTCGTGGCAGCCCCATGGGGTAGTCCAGGTTCCCAACCAGGCATGGGTACGCATGGACTCACACCAGGGCCAATCTGCTTTTGCACGCCTCTCGGCGTATGCTGCAATGCAGATGTTTCGTTAACATTTTCCACTCCTATTTCGGTTTGTGGATTCACGATAGGAGTAACCAGGTTGTTGCCTGTGAAACTGTTGTCTAGTCTCGGGTGATGGATGGGAGCAGCAATGTTAGGAACTGGTTGGTGAAATAACTTATTAGTGTCCGGCGGCAATGGCAAGGAACCTGTGGATGATTCCAATGGGCTGCTAACAAAAGGCACGGTTACACTAGGTACACTGGGCCTAGATAGAAGAACGGGGTTAATGCCAGTCACCCGCTTAAATGTTTCTTCAGCCATTTTGACCTGAACATTTCAGAATACAACAATCAAAACCTGACAACCCGGAAATAAGGTTTACACGGATCATAAACAATAGTGACTTTTAGCAAGAAGTAAAATAGTTAAAAAGAACTATAATACTCTTGCAGCAGTTGCAGGCATAAAGATGCATGATTGTGTTTCACAGTTGGCAACAGTCCAAACACTGACATTAGCATCTGATGTCCAAGATGGTAACTTCGGTGCATTAACTAACACACGAGACCATGTCAGTATTTATTGTATAAATTTAGATAGACATACAAATCATGAACAATTTAAGTATAAGGACAGTTGAACACACCATAGAAGTAACAGTGTGTCAGTACTGGACATGTCCAGCAGATTCCTGAAATGAAGCACATATAAATCGCCAATAACCAAATTAATCCCTCTTCGCCGAGAGATTTGCTGCTAATATATTCTGCAAGCACATTTACAGCTAAATCCTTCAATTTTAGATGATGAAGGATTTTGAATTGCCCATGGCTTTTCAAAATTTGCCACAGACTAATCTTCACAAACTTCTGGTGTCACAATAAAATAATCTCCTGTCATTTATTTGGAAGTAAGTTTTCAACTTTCAGGAGGACCATATATTAACTAACTGCAGAGGAACTCTACCAGGATAAGAAAATGCAACTTGGACAAGGATGATGGCTTGCTTACCTTTGCTCTTAATGTCTCAATATCAGCCTTCAGAATTCTATTGTCAACGGCAGCTTCATCATACTTGTGATTCATGTCAGTTAGACGCTCAAGTAATGAGGAATGCTCAGCTCTTAATTGACCAACCTAGGAAAAAAACACTTGCAGTATAAAACAAGACGGCAAAACAGAGTGCATGAGAACATAGGAGAAACGGGGAATGATGTGGCAAAACCTGTGTTTCAAGTTCATTCATTTGTGCTTGCTTTCTTCTTCTAGAGCGTCTGGCTGATTCTCGATTTGACCGCATTCTGGGGCATCACCAAAATACAATTAGTTAAAGGCAACATTGTGATTGCATAAAATTTGAGTTTACTAAGAATTAATTCATTCATGCATCCGGTAGTTAGGAAGTGACAAGCACACGTTCTATTTGCTAAATGAATATTTGATCCTGTCCAAGATAACTAATTGGTTCTTATAGCTATTACTTAAAAACTAGTAAAGAAAATACATCACCAAGATTAAGACTGAGGAAAAGAGATAAAGAAAAGGAAAGCAAACACAGTAAGCAAAAGAGAATAATAAACAGAACAGATAGCATTTCAAACACCTCAAACCAATCACCAATACAACAAAACAATACAAAACATGAGTACCTCCTAGCACGCTTTGCATCAGCTGGATCCATGTTTTCAGTGGTTTCAGTATCTCCTTCAAGTTCACCATCATCTGAATCTTCTCTTGATGACCCACTTGTGGCTTGCCTCATCTGTGTCCCTGGTTTTTTTTGTGTAGTTGAAACAGCCGAAATACCAGCATCAGGTTCACCCTGTTCCTGTGTCTTTGAGGAACCTACAATGACAGAATTTGTATTAAAAGATCAGCAAGATTTAATGGTAAGTAGTTACAGGAAGAGGAGATATTAAACAAAGAGCTATAAGCTTCTTTAGTATATCGTTTACTGTTCAGATCTCAGAAAATGTGAAGAAAAAATAGGAAGTTAAATGAAGTGAAGAAAAATGAAATATAAACAGGGAATGTTGCTTGCCTTGTTTGAATGCCTACATAAAGTTTAGTGGAAACTAATAAAATTTATGAAAATATGGTAAACCAAGTTAATTCCATTTTATATATCCCTAGATCAATTTCTCATTTTCCTTTCACTCTTCCGCAAAACATAAATTGGAGAATGCATTGCATTATACTTAATGAAAACATCGACTACTACTATTCTTAAGTATAATCATGCATGATACATGCAAGACAGCTCCTGCAACAACAAAGAGCAAAACAAACATTGCTGGAGTTAACTTAGAAGGAAGCAAACTACATAAACATTCACGTCATGCATTCTGCCACTAGCCTTCCCCAACAAATCAGATTAGATGAAATACATTCAACTCAATCCCACATAGACTTGTTCTAGTACATCAAGGAGTTGACTGCTATATTCAAAGTTCTTTCTATCTAAAGTCATAGTTTAAAGGTTGCAACCTAATATTGCAACAACACAAGCTTATAAACAAGACGCTGTTAATCATCTGATATTTGACTATTAGTGGCTTGCCACCAGAACTCTAATATTTAATTTCAGAAAGTGAGACACCTTCGTTAACTCTCAAAATACAAGTATCAGTAAGAAAAAAATGTTCTACACTGACTAAAACTCAATCTAACTATTGCTAAGGATTAAAAAAAGCACCTCTGAAGTGAGTCGAATTAGCATGAATAAAATTTTCCTAGTTGAACAAATGAAAATAAAAAACAGATGAAAAATATATGAATCTAATAGCAGAAATCGTATGCTGGTTTTTCTTTATAAAGAAAAAAAAATTCTCTAAGGAATTGCAATCAAATGCGGTAAAAAAGATGTCAACAAATAAGAATAAAACAACCGTAAGCGTTCCTTTCCTCCTCAGTCTAAAAAAATTCCATCTATTGCATTGGATGGTAAAAAAAAACAATCTAATGAGTCGGATTCATTTAAAAGAGATGCCAAAACAGGGACATTTTATAGTAAAAGGTTACCTCGAACATCGGATCCCGACTGAAGCGCTTGATTTTCAGCTTGCGCAGACGAACCTTCTGCCTTCACAACCGACGCCTGGATAATTTTTTTGTTGCAATATTAGATTTCAATTTTTATTTTTTGGAGAAAGAAAATCCAATTGGAAAATTAAGATTAGAGATAAAATAATACACGAGAGAGAGCAACAGCAGCGCAGGCTTGATGGAGCTTGTTCTTAAGGATCGCGCGGTACTCATCCGCGTCAATCGGTACCGTCGGTGTCGAATCGGACGGCGGACGATTAAGATTATTAGGCTTTTTACCTCCACCGCGCCACCATCCCCGTCGCCATTTTCAGATTTCGAAACCGGCGCTTGAGGTACCGCCAAAGACGTACCAATCACATTCTCACCCGCACGTGACCCCTGGATCGCCGCACCAGCACCAGAAAATTCTTCTAGAAACTTCTCTAACGCCCACTCCGATTGGCTCCGGCTCATCCCCGCAGCAGCGCCTGTAGCAGAAGCCGCCCAAAAAGGGTCGGAGAAATCGTCAACGGAGAACACGCTATTCATCGTTTTCAGTGAAATCCTCTTTCCTCGGCGATTTGCAATTTGCGTTTCGTCCTTGTTTTTCTTCTCGTTCGACTATTTATGCGGGAACAAACGGCAAATATCCACTGCTTTTTTGTCTACAAATATATATCCAATAATAGTACCAAAAATGGATAACAACTTGGCCTTTCGTAAACGTGTTAGTTTATTAGTGAGTGATGAGGATGGCTATGTCTGGAATCTGGAACACTTGATTTTGTCAAGTTTAATGTGGCCCAATCTGTGGGCTAAGACCGAAAGAAAGTAAAGGAGAAAGAGGAGAGGAGCCCATGAAAATTGTACTTATTAGATACAATATTGAATGTGGAGTCCATAGTCGGCAAATTTGTTTGGACCAAAATGTGACATTGTTTACTTTACATTTTATGCTGGAGTGGGTAAATAATTGTAAAAAAAAAATAGATAATATAATTTTTGGCTCGTAACTAGATTTAGTTTTATATTTGTACTTTTCTTTTCGTTTTAGTTTTTAAACTTAAGAATTAGATTTATTTTGATTCTTAAATTTATATTTTGCCAAGATGTTATGATATAATTAATGCTATTAGAACGAATCGTATTTAAGATCCAAGAATTGATTTATATAACAGTCGAATAAAGGATTTGAATTTATTAAATTAAAATTTTCTTAAAATTGGTAAAAAAAATTGAAACAAAAATCGATTGTTGGATTGGTTTAATAGTTTTTTTTAGATTTTTATAAAGTTTAATTGTTTATTTATTATTGGTTTGAGAGTCGAATCAATCAAATTGATTGAATCAGGAACCGATGATCTGATGTGTTCAATCATCGGTCCAATTATTAAAATACTGAATATAACACTCTAAGATTGCACCATATCGTTATCTGAAAAACTATATAAAGTTTATATAATTTATTTAATTTTCATTATGAATTTAAATTCTTATTGTAACTAAATTTTTTCTGTCTTTTGACATGCTTTTCTCTTTGCCTTTTGACACGTTTTTCTGCTCTTGTTATAGCACGTTTCTTTTCTTTTTCCGATTTGTTTGAACAAATTTTTTTGTCTATCTCTCGGTGATTAGAACATGAATGAGTTTATAGCAGGTTTATCAATTGACGAGGAGGAGGAAGAAACCATCCAATTTGGGGTAGAATCATCTAATCGTGAAATTCGTATGCTAATTTTTTTGTGGGAATGTTTCTTACCTCAAGCGTAGTCAACTTTCAAGCATGAGATTGACGTTGGCAAATGTTTGGCATCCAATTAGGGAGTCTCAATCTTAGATCTGGAAAATGGAATATTCTTATTTCGTTTTTATTTTGAAGTTGATGTTGACCGAATAGAAAAAATGGTCTATGGAATTGCATCGATTAAAGGAAAGGGAAGATCCTTTGGCTGTCCAACTAAACTAGGTTGATTTCTGGATGCTTATATATGATCTTCCCCATGGTTTTATGTTTGAGGTTGTTGCAAAGCAATTAGGTAGTTTTATTGGGATTTTCTTGGAATATGATGCATCAGATATTGAACTAAGATACAAAAGAATAATGGGAATAAGGGTGCAAATCGATGTTAGGAAACCACTGAAAAGGAAAAAGAAGCTTGTTTTCCTGAATGGACCACCTGTTTATGTCCGTTTTGAATATGAAAAACTCACTATATTTTGCTTTCTATGCGGCAAATTAGGTCATGGTGAAAGTTTTGCCCGATTAGAGCTTTTATCCGAGACAATATTATGAGTTTCGATGGGATATTTCTTTACGGGCACAGTTAAGAAGAAATGTGACATGGAAGAGTAGGTGGCTAGTAGAGAACGGTGGTAGTGGAATTCCAAATTATGGAAACTCCACAAATAAATCGGAACAAAGTAATATTGAGGTGTCATAATCTTTTCTCGTTGATCAATGGGCAAATTTGGGATTACTCTCCAACATTTATCGTTCAACAAAAAGAAAGTCTAATGTAACGTCAACTCCTGGCCTAATAAAGGTGGGTGAATTGGGCCAAATCAATAATAACTGGGGGAATAATTTTGATGAGGAAATGATAGTTTTTTACAATGAAAATAGCCCAATAAAACAAAGTTATGGGCTAAAATGACCCCGTTTTCAGTCAAATGCTTTAGGAGTTTCTTCTAATGATGATTCGAATTAAGCTTCAGGTACTTTGATGCAGATACCAAATTCAAGTAGATTGGCAAGCCTTGCCAAATAGGTCAGTTGGACGCAATAGAACTCTTAAGCTGGAATGTTCGGGGTTTCGAGAGGCTTCAAACAGTTTATTGTCTTCGACATATGCTGAAAGATATAAATCCCTCTGTGGTTTTCTTTATTGAGGCAAAACTGCAGGGTTCTCATATGGAAGAAATAATAAGTAAGTTTGGATTTTAGAGTTGATTCTGATGGTAGAAGTGGAGGTTTATCAATGGGTTAGAATAGTGATTGTAAAGTGTCTCTCAAGTCATTTTCGAGAAGGCATATTGATATCATGATCGATGAGGATTTGGATGGTTAAACGTGGAGGTGTACGAGGTTTTATGGAGCACCCGAGGAAAATTTAAGGGAGGCATCATGGAATTTGCTACGTTATTTAGATGATAGTCCACAAATCCCCTAGCTAGTCGTAAGGGACTTCAATGAGATCGCATATTAATCAAAAAAGAAAAGAGGGTTAGCTCGACGTGAGAGTCAAATGAGCACGTTTTGAAATGTTTTGTCTGATTGTTCACTTATTGATTTGGGCTATTGTGGGCAATGGTTCACTTGGAAGAATGGTCGAACCCAGACAAACAACATCCGGGAACGTTTAGATCGTGGTATTGCAAATACTAATTGGTGGTATCTATTTCAAAATTATAGAATGTATCACTTGACGCATTCTTTCTCATATCATTGTCCCCTTTTGCTTAATTCAAACATGGACAAGAATCATGCTCAAATGTGGCATTTCATATTCAAGATTGCTTGGGTTTTGGAAGAAACTTGCAAATCTGAGGTTGTAAAGTTATGGGCTACTAGTTCAGGAAATGTTCCAAATAAATTAAAGGCTGTTGGAGTGGGTTTAGATGATTGGTTAAAAAAGATTCAATGGGTTTAGATGTTTGGTTCAAAAAGATACAAAAAGGAATATCATTGACAAAAAAAGAACTCGACAAACAACTCAGTAAATTGAATGACGCGTACCTTACTGATGAGGTACTGAGAGATATTGTTGTGACTAAATTAGCCCTAAATATGGAGGATGACAAGGAGGAGCTTTATTGGGAACAAAGAAAGAGCTAGAGCTAATTAGATGAAGAATGATGATCGTAACATGAATTTTTTCTATAAAGTTGCAACGGAAAGAATAAAAAGAAATATGGAGGAAAAATTGTCGGGTTCTAATGGGAACAGTTATGAAAGTAATAGGGAGTTGTTGTCGCTTGCCACCAATTACTTTGATTCTCTTTTCTCATCAAATGGAATTGATAATGCCAATATCATTTTAGAGGGGTTTTTTCGTATATTACTCAATCGATAAATAAAGATCTTGAGTGGGAATTTTCCTATGAGGAGGTTTGTCTGGCTCTAAAATCCACAAGTCCATTAAAAGCTTTTGGTAATGATGGTTTGAGAGGTTTTTACCAAAGGTTTTGGCATATTGTGGGTAAGGAGATAACAAATTATTGTATTGAGAATCTAAACGGGTTTCATGATATCTCAGAGTTCAATCAGACACGTATTGTCCTGATCCCAAAGGTTAGTAACCCTTGACTTATGGCTTAATTCATTCTAATTAGTCTTTGTAATATACTGTACAAAATCATTGCCAAAATGCTTGTGAACAAATTTTAAAAAGTTCTTCACTATTGCATCGATGGGGCACAAAGTGCATTTATTTAAGGAAGGCTCATCTCAGATAATATTCTAGTTACTTATGAAGTTCTGCATTCTATAAAAAAGAAAATGTCGGGGAAAAATGGGTCATTCACTTTGAAACTTGACATGAGTAAAATGTATAACAGGGTTGTAACATCCTGATTTTCGGGTTTTTTCGCAGTTCTCGATATTTTGGTAAAGTTTTTTAAAATTTGGTATTTGGTTGTGGAATTCATAATTTGAGTAGGTAAATGGGCTTATGGAAGGCCCATGTGCTAGCCAAAACCCGGTGGAATTTTTGAATTTTGGACTTAAGAAGTTAGGGGCCTTGGATAGGTGGTCTTATTAAAATTTGTGGGTAAAATGTAACACAAAAGATCCTCTAGTAAAGTGGCTTAGTGACGCCACTAGGGAGCTATAAAGGTGGCGTGTAAGTGTTGGGGGGAAGACCTGGGTTCGATTCCCTGTGATGGCAAAAGTAATGTTATTTTTATGCTTGTGCATGCTAGAGTTTAAAGTTGGATGGAACTCTGTGGGAGAGAGTTTGAAACAGTCAAATGCATGAATTAATGAGGGATAAGGGGAGAGATTTTAGGGATTTGAGAGGAGGATAGAGCTTAGCCGAATTGAGGGGATTAGAGAGAGGATTTCAGCAGAGGGGTTTTAGTTAGGGATTTTCGGCAATAGGAATTAGAATGTGCCGTTTTCTCTTTTTGGTGTAGTCTTTTTCTCTCTTTTCTTTTCCAGCCGAATCTACCTTCCTCCCATTCATCTTTTCTTCTTTTTTTTTTCCAAAACTAGCCCACTACTCCATTTCGTTCACCTATTGTTTTTCTTACCACCACTACTGCCGAAATACCGCAAAAGCCGAAATCCGTGGAGACTAGGTGGTGCTAATTCTTTGTTGATCAGCAAACCTTTTCTTTTCACTTTTTAGTGGCCAATTCCCTTATCTTCTAGGTATAAATGGATTCAAGAAAAGAGACTGTGGTAAGTGCTCGAACTCTAAACGATTCCTATAGTAACTGTTGACAAAAGCCGAAACCCCTATAGTTTAGGAGATGGCCGAATGTGGGTATAGGCTCTATTGAGTTTTTCTTTTAATTTTTTATGGTTTGTTTAGTGGAGGAGCAGCAAGGCATACGGTCGACTTGGATTAGTTTGGATAATCGGAGTGGCTAGAGCTAGTCATCAATTTCAGCAAAGGTAAGGTTCTTAAGGCCATTATGGAGGGTGGCCGAATGTGTAAGTGTTGAAATTAGATGGTTCTCGATTTGGTTCAATTATTATAAGCTGATCTATTAACGGTTGATTATAGGAGAAATTGTGTAGGAGATCTCGTCGAGGAATATCGCAAAATAGGTGTGTAACGAACCCTTTTTCATAGCTTAAAACGATAAATACTGAAAAGCCGAAATGCCAAAATTCTGGCATTTCGAGGACTTGTGAGCAAGCGAACGCTCATTGATTAGTTAGATTCGCTAAGTTGATGATCGGGATCGTTGGAATAGGTAAGAGCATGATTTTTTGGCATGACGGTAAGTTGGGCCTCGAGGGGCGGAAGTTGGGCCCAGTGGGCTTTTAGGCCCATTTGGGTAAAATTGGTAGAAAATGAAAACTTGTTAACTTACGCATTAAGACTGGTAACAACATTATGGAATATAGGCTAAATGGGCCTAAATAACAAAATCGGCTAAGTAGGGCCCATTAGGGGTTTTTTGGCCAATAACTCGGTTTCGCTAAAAATGGGCCAAAATCGCTGTTTAAAACATATGAATTGTTAGTAACTAATAATGAACATGAAAAACCCTAATATTTGGTAAAATTATGAAATTACCTTTATAATACGGAAATGACTGTTTTGCCCCTAGGTAAAAATGACCATTATACCCCTAGGGTTTAATTATAAATTTGATACGTGGGATATGATATACATGATTGATATGATATGCACATGATATGTATGATATACACATGATATGTATAAAATGCACATGATGAATTCATAAATGCATTGGGTTGGGTTTTTATATGGATGGAGGAAGTGCAAAAGGGCTTATGCCCCAGTTTATTGAAAAGGGCTTATGCCCCAGTTTACCGAAAAGGGCTTATCCCCCAGTTTATTGAAAAGGGCTTTGCCCCAGTTTACCGAAAAGGGCTTTGCCCCAGTTATTAAAAGAGGCTAGGCCTCCAGATATATGATAAAGCAGCTATGCTGCCAGCGGTGTGTTGGTTGGGTGGGTTGAATCATTTCCCCACATGGTGTGTTGGTTGGTACGGGTGGAGAGTAATAGATGGTGGGTCGAGTAGTCTCCCCAATTGGGCTTGCATTCATTCTTTCATTGACATTGCTCGTGATAATGAAATGGGCCTTTGGGCCATACCGTTTACAGTAAAGGCTTCGGCCCAGTGTTATGAAATATGGAATATGAAAAGGCTTCGGCCCAGTATATGTTGAGATTGGATTTGGGCTTAGGCCCAGCAGGCTGATATTGCTTTGGGCTCTGAAAGGGGCTTGTTACACATTGAGTTTCCAAACTCACCCCCTTTCCTTAACCTTGCAGGTGAGCCTTGATTTGGGGATTTAGAGCCGGAGGGATTCAGAGTGGCCACAGTGATCGCCTTTGGGCTTCTGAATAAGTGTTTGGTTTTCATAAAGTTTGCTTTATTTATTATTTATTTTTGGGTTGTTGTAATAAGGGCATTTTGACTTGATTTTCTTTCTTTTCTGGGATTATTTTATTTTTAATAACTTTAATCTGTTTGATAATAAATGGGCCAGACTTAGGACGTGTTCTCAAAATGATAATTGTTTTCAAAATAACACCACGCCACGATTATCTGATTTATCAAAGATTTCAACTTAAATAAATTACAACTCGATTTAACCAAGTGTGGCAATAGTTGTGGGCATGTCTAAGATTAGATCCATTCGAAGAGCTTGGTACTTAAGTAGCCTTCATGGCTCACCTCCTTTGTTATGGATTCCTACCTGGTGCCCAGCTTCCAACCAAAGTCATTTTTTAAAACACTAAAATGAAACATGGATTCTTATTTCAATGTGGCACGTCAGATTTGGCCATAACGTCTAGGTCGGGTTTGGGGTGTTACAAGGGTAGAATGGCCTTTTATCAAAATCAAGCTCAAAAGGATGAGGTTTTCAAACATATGGGTTCAGAAAATTATGAGGAGTGTTGAAACTATTTCTTATTCTATGGTCATGAATTGGGAGATTGGTGAAATGTTCTTTCCTTCTCGCAGTCTTAGGTTGGGGGATCCACTCAACCTTTATTTATTCTTCATATATAGTGAGGGTTTCTCAGCCCTCCTAAGAACGGCTTCTACAAGCGGGGATCTTAAGGGTGTCCACATTAATAGACATGCCCCACTTATCACCCACTTGATTTTTGCGAGTGATAGCTTAATCTTTGGAGATGTCGCGATAAAATGGGTCAGAACTCTTAATGACAGATTGGAGATTTATGCTCATAGTTAGGGGCAATTAATAAATTTGTATAAATCAGATACGTTCTTCAGTTCAAATGTCATTGAGGAAAATAGAGAGAAGGCTTGCCAAATTTGGGGGTAAATTCAAGCATTAATCCAGAAAGGTACCTTGGACTCCCTTCAATTATAGGGCAAAATAAAAAAAAAGGCTTTTAAAGAAATAAAAGAAAATTTGGTCAAAAGAGTGTCTAGCTGGAGTCGAAAATGTTGTCTTTTAGGGGTAGAGAAGTATTTATTAAAGCAATATTACAGGCAATCCCTATGTATGTTAGGTCTTGTTTCCTTTTGTCCAGCTCCTTTTGTAAGGAACTTGAAGTTGTTATCGCTCAATTTTGGTGGTAGAAAAAAGCTAGAAGGAATGGTTTACATTGGTGTTCTTGGATATCTTTGTGTATTCTAAAAGAGGATGGTGGCATGGGGTTTCATGATTTATCAAAATTTAATATTGCTTCGCTAGCAAAACAAGAATGGAGATTGATGGAGAATCTTGGTTCGCTAACAGCAAGATTGATCCGTGCTAAATACTATCATGGTTCAAATTTTTTGGAGGCACCATTGGGATCAAACCCATCACTGATTTGGAGAAGTATATAGTATTCCAAAGCTTCGTTAAACTCGGGACTTCGGTGGATGATTGGTTCAGGGCACTTAGTCTCGATTTGGTAGGACTATTGGCTACCAGGTAAAATTAAAGCAAAAATTTCTACAAACAGGGCAGCAAATTTGAAACGAGTTAGTGGCCTTATTCTACTAGATTCTAACAGTTAGAACAACAACTTAATCTTCTAAACTTTTTTGGAGGACGAGGCAAATTCAATTGTGAGTATTCCTATACCTCTAACTAACCAATCTGATATGTTAGTCTAGTTTAGTTAAAACTCTAGCATTTATTCAGTAAAGAGTGGTTATAAAGCCCTTATTGAGCCATTTAATGTAGATGCAATAAATCAGTATAATTATAAGCAAATTCAGTAAAGTGTCATAAAAAATCTATATATTGGTTTGGAAATTTGCTTGAAACTTTATTCCTACATTCCAGAATTTGCATTTTAAAAGAACTATGACAGATAATATATGTCCGAGCTATTGAGATTATAGTGAATCAAATGCTCATGTCTTCTAAGATTGCACTTTACTAAGCAAGTTTGGTCAAAATTAAATTTCCAGTGACCAAGTCTAGTTACAGATGCAAGTTTTAACGAATGGTAACAGAAAAGAAGAAATCACCATTACAATATGGGAAATCTAGTTTTCTCGCAACAAATTTTTACATGAAAGAAAAGTGTTAAGTATAGAAGAAGTGGTTATCTTCGTCAAGGGTTATAGAAGGGAGTATCGGGAGCTGTCATCAATGTTAAAGCATCCCAAGTCTAGAGCAATGATAAATTGGTATCCCCTACCTCCGAATTGGGTAAAGGTTAATGTAGATGCAGGGTTCTCTGCAACAAAATAGAAAGCAGTATCAAGGTTCATTATTAGAAATGATGAAGGTCACTTGGTAAAATCAATTGTATTGGCTGAAGCGATTGAAATTATTCACGAAATCCAGTTCGCTTTAGAGATAGGCTTCATGCAAATTGTCCAAGAAAGTGACTTTAAGACTTTTATAGAATATCTCCAATCGATAGAGGAATACTACTTGGAGATTAGATCGACTGCCTGGGATGTGAGGTAGACCTCCTCATGGGCTGGGCCACTCGGCCCGACCTAAAGGCCTGCTTGAAAAGTGGGAGGATTTAGGCAAAAATATAGGCCCAAAAAATGGGCTTGGACAAAAAAATAAGGCCCATTTTAAAAATAGGTCGGGCCTCGGGTAAGACATTTTTTGCCTGATCCTAGCCCGACCCGAATTAACTAAATGCAAAAAAAATTCTGCTATTTTTTATTATTTTAATGATATTTTCTTATTGTTTTCTCCCTATTTTGCTACCATTTCACTATTATGTTGCTACTATTTTGTTGTTATTGTTTGGATATTGTATAACACTTATCTTATTGTTAATTTTGTTATTATTTTAGAGACATTTTCTTGTTAAGTTGCATCTATCATAGTATTGTTTAAGTATACATATTTTTTTAAAATTTATTTTCACTTTGTTCGGAAATATTTATTTTAATGTTTTTAGTATTTTTTATGTATTATATATATTTAAAAATTATGTAAAAAATAATATAATATAAAAAATTAGGGCGGGCTGGGTCGGGCTTAGGTAAATTTTTAGGCCCACTTTTCGAGTTGAGCAGAGCCTGGGCATATTTTTTTTGCTTTGGCCTGAACTCAACTTGGCCCATGATCATCTTTAATGCAAGGGCCCTAGCAAGGAATTTTTCAACATGTCATTTCGAATTTGTTGCCAAAGAAGGTAACTCAATTGCACATGCAATGGCAATAGAAGGGATGAGAAGGTTAGAAGACTATTTCTGGGTTGAAGACGCACCGCCAAAAGCTATGGAGATAGCGAGTTCAGATTGTTGTTTCCATCAACCACCATAGTTACTCTCCTTTGCATTTTTGTCTCTGGGTTGAAGATACTTTGATTTTAAAAGCAAATCTTAACCCCCACCCCAATGTTTGGTTGCTCTGATCATCAAATGGGGGGTGAACTTTGGCCGTTTTAGGTTTCTCTGGTAGCTGAAGGGTCTAAAAGAAGATTCTAGAGTAGGACTTCTTGTTTTGCTTTATTTTATTTTTGTTGAGACTTTATTTGTTTGTTGTTTTCTTGCTTTTTGGGTTGTGATTATTCTGGACTTGTCTGATTCCCAAGCCCATCATTAAATCTGAACGAACAGTTATAAAAAAAAAATCAAGTGATAATATGACACAATTTCAGAGTGCCACATTATTAAACTTTTATATTTTTCAAAATTAGGATCAAAATGAACCTAATTGTCAAGTTCAAGGGTGGAAATGGACAAAAAAATATAAATACCAAAGTGAACTTTTTTTTTTGACAGAAATACCAAAGTGAACTTATTGTTAAGTTTAAGGACTAAAAATTATATTATTCTTAAAAGAAAAGAAAACGAGAGAGATGAATGGAATATTAATGAAAAAATGATATATTTGTTATTTTGTTTAAATAGTTAAAATTAATAAAATAAAATAAAATTTTTGTAACCTTGTATAAGTAAAGGAGATGATTTATGATAATGATTTTTCTTCTATTATATTATTTTAAAAAATAATTTAATTAAAATACTAATAAGAAAAAAAATAGTATTTTGTATCTAAAAAGAAATATTACTTTTTATTTCTAGTTTTTATTTAAATTAAGTGAATAAAAATTAAGTAATTCAAAAGAAAACAAAGAATATTCGACTCTTTTACAAATATAGGACAACGATAAAATTAAAGGAGTAAATTTGGCTACATTGTCTCCTAGAATAGATCGAATAATATAATATTTATATTTTTTTAATAAAAATACTACACTAATAAGAACCATAATAAATACATAGATATGACACATATACAAATTATAAATAAAACATTATAAATTATTAGAAAAAAATTAAATAGAAGAAAAAAAAATCTAACAACAAAATCAATAATTTAAGTATTTTTCAATTAAAATGAAATATTGTTGTTTTAGATCCTTGAAATTCATAAAATATTAAGTTAATATATAGTATTATAATTTTCCCCAAAAAGCTAAATTTCAATTTATTTATTCTAAAAATTATAAAGATATAAATTAATATAATGATAAAATTATGTTTTAACTATCATGAAAAAATATATATTTAATCTCATTCCAAAAAAATCTACGTTAACCCTTAGATGCTGGTTAAAAAAAGGGCTAAGAACAACAAACTAGCTAAATATATTAACTATAGTTAGGATCATTGTTCTAGTAAAAATCTTTGATGCTTCCATTTATGTCCACTTCCATATTTCATGGTTCTCCGTGCACCTGCAAAGATAATGTGGTGTGGACTGATTTTCTGCAACTACAAGTAATATAATACTAGAAAGAAGAAACAAAGCTAAAGAGAATGGTTCATTTCATTTGCAGCCGATTGTTGCTAAGGTTAAACATAAAATAACCAATATCCAAGAAGAATGAGATCAGAGAAAACAGAATTTTCAGTGTTTACAATAGAATTGCATGCATCTTTCATCATTCCTTTGTCCTTTTGTACTCTAAGGCCGTTACTCCTCTGCTGAAAAGGCTCCTATAACAAAATCATTGAATCTCTGAGGTGTGTTGCGGTTGTGGTTGGGTCTCGTGTTTGCTGTTGGCCCATTTACGCGATTCTCTTGTATGTTGACGGTGGTGCTTTGTGGCCCATTCACAATAGTACCCCCTGGTTTAGAAAGAACCTTGTCCTGAAGGTTTCAGTTGGGAAAATTGCGAAGCATGTGATCTTTGTCTTCCCAAGTAGTTGTGTCCTGAGGAAATCCATCCCATTGTATCAGATATTGGACTATAGAGTGTCCGGAGCCATTGACCGTTCGTGTAGCAAGGGTGGCTACTGGTTGGAGAATCAAAGTAGCTGTGGAATCTACAAGATGGAGTGGAGTAACTTGCTGTTCAGGAGTGCCAATGCATTTACAGAGAAGGGAGACATGGAACACCGGATGGATTTTTGCCGTTGCTGGTAGGTCCAATTTGTAAGCCACCATGCCGATTCGTTGGAGAACTTGAAATGGACTAAAAAAACATCGACCCAATTTATGGTGTCGTTGTAATCAAACTGAATTTTGCCTGAATGGCTGAAGGCAGATGTAGACCCAGTCGCCTTCTGCAAATACAATATCTCGGTGATGTTTATCAGCATAAGCCTTCATCTTAGCTTGAGCACGCTGCAAATTATACTTGAGCAGATTGAGTGTGGTATCTTGATCTCGCATATACTCATCAACTAAAGGGGAACCTGCAGTACCTTAAATATAGCGGGTAATGGTAGGTGGTGGTCGTCCATAAAGGGCCTCAAAGTGTGTCATCTGCGCAGTGGTTTGGTAGGCTTTGTTATACCATGTAACGCCCCTTTACCCGAGACCGTCGCCGGAGTCGAGCATGATTCGAATATGATTTTGTAAAGAAACTCAAAATTAAATTCTGTAAATTTGTTATAGGAGATTCAATGATTTTGTAAATTCTGTAACAAAACGAGTAAATCTTAAGTGAATCACAGTTGCTAAAAAAATCATATCTCGAGTTAAGAAACTCAAAATTAAATTCTATAAATTTTTCCTAAAACTAGACTCATATATCTACTTACTAATTTTTTTCTATAATTTTTGGTACGGCCAATTAGTACAGTTTATTAGTTAAAGTCTCCCCTGTTTCAGGGTTCGGCTACTCTGACCCCTGTGTACTACGAATCAAATTTCTTCCTGTACAGAGATCCAATGACCATGTCGTTTATTTATATTAAAAATATACTCAATAAGGAATCCATACATATAAAGTGTGAGTCCTAATTATTTTTACACAATTTATGATGAATTTATAAAGTCAGAACAGGGAATCCAGAAATTGCTCTGACCCTATTTCACTAAAACGTAAAATACAACTCTTTTACCTATTTTGTTTCTTCCACATGAAAATAGGTTCATTAAGTTTCAATTCCATATTTTATTCATCATCTAATTCTATATCTACTATTTTTAGTGATTTTTCAAACTCACGTCACTACTGCTGTGTGATTTTGTTTTATAGCTAATTTCACCATTTTATGGATTTCCATAGATTAGTTAGCACGTAAAGCATACGTGTTATCAAATATAATCTTGATTAGCCACTCCAATAGCTAATCATTCTCAAACATTTCCATGCCATCCATGAGCCATATCATAAGATTATATACACAAAATGATTATAATGCTATATATGGCATATTCCCCAAATATACAAGTCATTATACTGAAATAGTTTGTTGATAGTGTGAGCGCGCTTCCGACCGTTCCCGATCTCCTAGCCGGCTTGACAAAACTACAAAGAATAGAGAGGAGGGAGTAAGCATAATTGCTTAGTAAGTTCACATGTAAATAGCAAGTAACATAACCATGCAATAATACGAAATCCACATTTGCGTAATATCACCAAAGCATTCATATCATATTTCTCATTCATGATCCTACCATATTATTGTTATATTGAAGTCTCAACCTGAGGGTTAAGTGCATACCTATACAAATTTTCTAATTCACCACACTTACCAACATGTCACCTTCGTTTTAGGTACTCACCTTATCCACTTAAGATTTACTCGTTTAACACATCAGAATATGATTCGAATACATAGATTTCATGCACATAAGTGCCATACCCGCAGCTAGACAAACTCAATAGCCTGCGGAAATTATGTAGCCAAGCTATCATGTAACCCGCCCATAAGTGAACTCGGACTCAACTCAACGAGCTCGGACGTTCGCATCCATAAGTGAACTCGGATTCAACTCAACGAGTTCGGATGCCTAGTTACATCTCACGAACTCGGACTCAACTCAACGAGCTCGAAACTTAAATATCTTAGTGACATGTCACTTGTATTGTAATCTATTCCTAAGGTTCAAACTCGATCACACATCTTTGCCGTCTTCCACGGAATATCAAAACCGATACTCGGTAGCAATTTATATTTAACAAGTAGCACACATAATTTGCATATTACTCAATAATAACCACAGAGCATAATATTTCATGATATTAATCATCATATCATATAAATAACATTAAATTACTTAAAATGACAATTATGTTACTACATTTACACCTGAACTAACCTCAGTACAAAATAAAGAAATTTTGCAATTTAGTCCACAATCTTTTCTTTCCCCGATCAAGGTCGATTCCACATCTTTCTTGGTCTAAAATAACACATTTAGCTGATCTAATACTCACATTTATCAAAATAGTCCTTAACTCTACCTTTGGCAAAATTACGAATTTGCCCCTAAATTTTGCATATTTACACTTTTGCCCCAAAGCTCAAAAATTAATTTTTTTTTCAAAAATTATTATGTTTTATGACATGCTGATCATTTTTCCCTTCTATGGAAACAACAAATTCTCACTTTAACATGTAGTTATAAACATTAGGTATTTTTACCGATTATGTCATTTTACTCGTTTTCACGTAAAATCGTTTAGCAAAAGTTGTTTAACACAATTTAAAGCTTCATATTCTACCATAAAACCTCAAAATAAACACATTTCACCTATGGGTATTTTTCCAAATATAAACCCTAGGTTAAATTATTGCTAGAATAAGCTAAATCAAGTTACCGGGACTCTAAAAACGTAAAGAACATTAAAAACGGGGCTTGGAATCACTTACTATGGAGCTTGGAAGCTTGAAACAAACCCTAGCTATGGAGAACCCTTGAAATTTCGTCCTAATGAAGAAGATGGACATATTTTTCCATCTTTTTCCTTTTTTAATTTTTTAATTACCAAATGACTAAAATACCCTTCATTAAAAACTTTGGTTATTTCTACCTATGTATGTTTACTTTTGTCCATGAAAACCTAATGGTATAATTCCATTTAAGGACCTCTACTTCAATTATGCTCTTCAATTAAATCCTTTAAGATATAAAACTCATATTTATCAACTTTTGCAATTAAGTCCTAATAGGCAAATTAGACATGCAATTCATGAAATTTTCTATCGATATTCTAACGCATGCATCTAATCACTCAATAAATTATAAAAATTAATCAGAATAAATTTTTCTACTTCAGAATTATGGTTTCGAAACCAATATTCCGTTTAGGCCCTAATTCGGGATATCACATACCAATATTCTGCCCAAGGTAACATAGTGACCCTGGTGTGAGGAGCATCAACTGTAAAACATCGGACGTACATTTCCAAGCATTTGTTAGGGGCCTCTATTTGACCATCAGTTTGGGGATAGTAAGGGGTGCTAATCGCGAGTTCAGTTCCCTGCAGTTGATGGAGTTCCTGCCAAAAAGTGTGTATAAAACGGAGATCTTTGTCCATGACAATAGTTGTAGGTACACCATGAAGACGAATGATATTTGAGACAAACGTTACAGCAACAGATTCACTAGTGAAATTGCTAGGAAGAGCGGTGAAATGGTCGTACTAGGAGAGACGGTCAACAACAACCATGATGACGGATTTGCCTTTTGATGGAGGTAGGCCAGTGATGAAATCCATGGAAATACCTTCAAATATCAAGTTGGGAATTGGCAATGGCTGTAATAATCTAGCTGGGCGGAGAAAATAATCCTTCATTTGTTGGCATATCTGACACTCAGAAACAAAGCGATGAACATCTTTAAGCATACCGTGCCAATAAAAGTTAGAGGACAATCGATAGAATATCCTTGTAACACCGGCATAGCCACCGATTGAGGATGAATGAAATTCCAGTAATAATTGGTGTCGTAGTGGTGAGTTGGATGGAATGACCAAATGACTACTGTAGAGTAGGAGATTATCTTTGTACTCATAGCCAGCGACCGATAGGGGGTCAGTTTGGATGCGGTGACAAAATTCCTACAGTTCAGAGTGAGATGTAGTGGTTAGTCGAATGTTTTCCACGATTGAAAAATTAGGACGAGAGATCGCGAAAAGTGCAGCAGATGAAATTCGCGATAGGGCATCAGCAGCTAAGTTGGTTTTGCCGGAGCAATATTGAATGTCAAAATCATATCCCGGAAGTTTACCGAGCCACCTATGTTGCTCTGGTGTCTGAATAACCTAATTTGTGAGACGTTTTAAGGACTGTTGGTCGGTGATGATGGAGAAACGACGTCCCAATAAATACTGACGCCATTTTGCGACGGCCTGTGTTATCGCAAACATCTTTCGCTGAAAAGTAGAAGCCGCTTGCATTCGAGAATTGAGCTTCTGACTAAAGTAAGCGACTGGGTGATGGCCTTGATATAAGACGGCACCGATACCCACGCCGAATGCATCAGTCTCCAAAACAAATGGCTTAGTGAAGTCTAGCAACTGTAGCACTGGTGTAGATGCAAGCAGTTTCTGTAATTACTAGAAGGCATTCGCTGCTTGATCATTCTAATGAAAATTATCTTTCTTAAGTAAGTCGGAGAGAGGACTAGCAATGGTAGCGTAATGGCGAATGAAACGACGGTAGTATCCGGCGAGACCCAAGAAACTACAGACTTCCTTAATGGTTGTTGGTTGAGGCCACTTGGAGATGACCTGAATTTTATCATGATCGACAGCAACTCCTTATACAGAGATGAGGTGGCCTTAATACCCGAGAGATTGTTGCCTAAATAAACACTTGGATTTCTTGGCCACTAGGTGATAGTTCTGAAGGTATTGAAGGACCTGTTCAAGATGGTGTAGATGAGAAGTCCAAGTGGAACTGTATACTAATATGTCGTCGAAGAAAACCAACACAAACACACGAAGAAAGGGTTGAAAAACATCATTCATTAATCCTTGAAATGTGGATAGGGCGTTGGTGATGCCAAATGGCATGACGAGAAATTCGCAATGGCCATCATGAGTACGAAATGTTATTTTGTATTCATTACCGGATTTGACTCGTATCTGATGATAGCCTACTAATAAATCTAACTTAGAGAAATATTGAGCCCCATGGAGTTCATCAAATAGTTCATCTATTGATGGAATAAGGAATCGATCTTTAACAGTAACAATATTTAGTGCTCGATAGTCAACACAAAAATGCCAGGTACCGTCCTTTTTGCTCACCAATAAGATGGGGGAAGAAAATAGATTTATACTGGGTCGAATGATACCATCCTGTAACATCTTTTGTACTAATTTTTCCATTTCTCTCTTCTGAAAATGAGGATATTTGTATGGCCGGACTTGTATTGGACCTGTGTGTGAAATGAGATTGATGGCATGATCATGAGGACGGGCAGGAGGAAGACCCATAGGTTTTGTGAAGACATCGGAGAAAGTTGCTAAGAGGGTCTCAAGGTCATTCGGGTATGGAGAGGGGGAAACGGTAGTCGGGGAAAGCAGTTCCAGTCAAAAGTACTCAACAATGGCTTGTGTTTAGATCATGCGTTGAAGGCAGTTGTATTGAACTGACTGAACAGTGGAAGGCTTGTCACCTTGCCAATAAATCGTTTTGTTGTTGTGTGTGAACTGAAATTTAGCAGTGGCATAGTTTGTGATAACTGGACCAAGGGTTGCCAGCCATTCAATGCTAAGAACCATATCCCAACTTTTGAGGGGTAGAACATAAAAATCGGTGTGAATTTCTTGCCATTGGATCACGAGTGGAATCTAGCGGTAAATACCCGTATATTGTAATCTGTCACCATTTCCGACGAGTACATAAAATTGAGGAGTGGGTTCAATGGGTAAGTGCAAGAAGATTGCCAATCGAGTTTGGACGAAATTATGTATGCTACTCCCATCCAAATGAAAGCACCAAATGGTGTGGACTGATTTCTTGCAACCATAAGTAATATAATACTAGAAAGAATAAACAAGCTAAAGAGAATGGTTCATTTCATTTGCAGCCGATTGTTGCTAAGGTTAAACATAAAATAACCAATATCCAAGAAGAAGATGATGAGAGAAAATAGAATTTTCAGTGTTTACAATAGAATTGCATGCATCTTTCATCATTCATTTGTCCTTTTGTACTCTAAGGCTTTTACTCCTCTACTGACAAGGCTCCTATAACAAAATCATTGAATCTTTGAGGTGTCTTGCGGTTGCAGTTGGGTCTCGTGTTTGCTATTGAACCATTTACCTAATTCTCTTGTATGTTGACGGTGGTGCTTTGTGGCCCATTCACAACATAATGTATGTTTACTTTACTTCAAGGATCCTATTGATCAACTTATCTTTGGTCCAGAATGTACAAGACTTGACTTCTAGTTGCAATAAGCTTGCGAGGGTGAAGTGGAAACATTTAGTTTATGGGTGAGGATCTTTTTTTTTTAATTCTTTATGTTTATTTTATATTTATATTTACAACTACTTTTTTCTTTTTTTAACGTGTAATATGTTTTATTATATATTCTTATTTATAAATAAGTATAAATAAATTGATAAATGAGGGAATTATGAATAATTTAGGCATGATATGAAAATTAATGATTGTAGAAAAATAAAAATGTCATAAAGGTAAGTATACTATTTAACAATTCAATTGCACTGTTAATTAAATTGAATAATTTAATTATCATACCATTTAAGAATAACAAATAAATTAATTGTAAAATAATGTTGGTTTTTTTTATTTTAAAAAATAGGGTTGATATATATATTTTTTAATTTTATCTATTTTTACTGTTAAAAGTTGATTCTTATATGTCAATATGAGATACACATGACATGTCACATATTATTTATGAATATTCCATCAGTTACGCTAGTTTTTAATAGTTTGAATAATTTTTTTAACAGAAAAAATTAATTTACTTTTTAATTTAACTTACAAAGATTAATTTATTTATTTTTAGTAAAAAGAGTAAAATGCAATAAAATTGCTACTACAAGGAGCTTCATAATATTTTTACCTTTGTAAAGGGGGAATACATTTTAGCCACGCAAAGATTTATTTAAAGAAAAGAAGAATCTCGAGTAGAGGAAAAAACGTTGTCGTGTTATTGGTATTGTTTTTCTACTCAAAATCAGAGCGTTTATATTCCGATTTCACTGGCCCAGTATTATCTGAAAATTTTCCACCAGTAATACAATCAGCCTCTGTGAATTTGTGTAGATCCTTCAAATCGAACGTCGCAAGTAAGAGCAGGCGATCCATTAGAGGAAGGTAAATTTCTTTTTTCTCGTCAAATTCGGTCTAAAATCCAAGTCAATTGCGTAGCTTTTAAGTGACCTTTTGATTTTGTAGTTCAAAAAACTTAATTAATGGCGAACAGAGTTCAAACCCCCACTAGCAACTCAGCTCTTATTGCAATGATTGCCGACGAGGTGAGTATTACTTTTGAAGCTGCTTAAATCAGTGCACAGATCTCGCTCTTTTTGCAGTTTTTTATGTAGTTCATTGCATTTTCTCCTATAAATTTGCCGGTAATTCTTCTGGATTAATTCTGTACTGCCTGAATTTTTATGTCAAGAGATTTATTGTTTTTTTTTTTCAAAGAAAGAGTAAGTTAATCAACTGTAGCAGCTATCGTGTGATTTGGTACAAAATACTTTATTAAGTTTGACGCGTGTTGCTTGGACTTAGTAGTGACGTGATAGCCGATCTGTAAACTCAGCTTAGTCTGTTTGTTGTTTTCGACGAGGGTGAAAAGTAAACACTGTTCAGATTTATCTCTATGATGAATTTATCATATGTTCATAACACTATACAGTTAGTGGTGAGCTTTGTATTTTCTGAATGATTCTGCTATGTTATAAAGTTCACTAATTGCTATACAGATTTAGCTTCACTTGCTGATCCTTAAACTCAGCTTTGTCTGCTTGTCGTTTTTGATGAGGGTGAAAAGTAGATACATTCAGATTTAGCTCAATGATGAGTTACCATTAGTTCATGACAGCATAAACTTCATGGTGAGCTTTGCATTTTCTGAATGATTCTGGTATGTTATTGAAAAGTTCACTCATTGCCATACAGATTTAACTGTGCTAGCTGATCCTTAATCTCAGTTTAATCTGCTTGTTTCGGGTGCCAGTGAAAGTAAATATCATTCAGATTTAGCTCTATGAAAAATTATCATAAGTTCATTACATCATAAATTTATTGGCGAGTTTTTCATTTTCTGAATGATTCTAATATGTTATAGAAAAGATCACTCATTGCCATACTGTTTTAAGAATTCCCCCAAAACATCTATATCCAGTCATTTTCCATGTTTCCTCAACGTAGTAAGAATAAGAGTATGTGTATGGTATGGTTTGATGAATATATGTTCTACTAATGTTGTTAACATAATGATAAATGTCATTATATGTAATTCACAAATTGACTTGACCTGTCTGACTTATAATTTGTTGGGCTAGGACACGGTGGTTGGTTTTCTAATGGCTGGTGTGGGTAATGTTGACTTGCGAAGGAAGACAAATTATCTTATTGTAGATTCAAGTAAGCTCTTTAACTTTCTATGTTTTATTACTATTAATTGAAATTTTAAGTATGGTCTTCATCAAACTCTTGTCAACATTTTATAGTTGCATACTTGCCATTGATAGTTTATTCGCTCATTGGATTCAAAGGTTGAGCAGTTATTTACTTTCTCTTAATCACCTTAGGGTAAATGAATTGGCCAAATTATGTTCAGCTTGACCGTGGTTTATCTGCTGTCTAGATAAAGAGTGGAATATCACAATCTAGATATTGAATAAGGGAACATGCTGTTTAGGATTTTTAAACTAAATGTATGCCGTTGATACAGTTTTCTTTTTCAAATCAAAGTAACTACATGGTTTGTTTCATATTTGTTAACACATGCAACCGTAGTTGAATTATATTCTCAGAACCTATGATTTCAAGTCATTTTTTCTTTTGGACTTTTAGGTTCCTTGGTTATTAAATTTTTATTTGGGTGGGAACCACGTGTTTGTGCCTTTTTGTGTTGAAACAAGTATTAATAAGACTAGTAAAAATAAACAATTCATAGAGAAGTACGAATATGTCTTTCAAGTTTTAAATATGACATCATTTGCATTGTATGTGTGTTGACTAGGAAAATTAAGTAATTAACCCATTTATTAGGAAATGTCCTTTCATTTGGTAGCAATAGAGGGGAGGGAAATAGAAAAGGAAGGACAATGCATAGTTGTCTGACTTGTTGGGATCAGAATAAATATCAGATTTCTACATCTTTTAGCTTTTTCTTTTTTAGGTTTTTCTATAAACAAATCATCGCGGATGGTTATTTTCATATTCAAATTAAATATTTCCAGATTTTTTATCATTTACTCACTCAATGCTTTTGTTTCTGCCTGTTAGAAACCACTGTTAAACAAATTGAAGATACGTTTAAGGAGTTCACTACACGGGAGGATATTGCTGTCGTTCTGATTAGCCAATATGTAAGTTTTTTCCAGCAGATATTGCCATAAATTATCAATTCTATTCTGCAGTTTTTATGCGAATATCTATATGTTTGTTAAGCTGTATCGTGCACAGAAGTTGTAATGTGTAGCTGGAGATCTATGAAATGCTAACAAACACAGATCATGTAAATTCTCTTGCTTCCATCTCATTATTAAGTCGCACAGATCATGTAAATTCTCTTGCTTCCATCGCATTATTAAGTCACACTTACACTGCTCCATAGAATTGACTGTTGGTCAATTATCTGTGACATGTTAACCTATATTGCCTTAAAGCTCAGAAACACATATACTGGATTCAGTAATGAAGTGCAGTGTTTAAGTGACTCTCTAACTTGTTACATGAATCATGTTATCAATAACAATAATAGGGACTGCTACATTAGTAATACCGATGATGAGATCTGATCAAATAAAAGATATGCCATTTGATAAAATGCCTCTGTAAAATATGGTTAGTACCTAAACTTCTTCATGACCAGCTAGTGTTCTACTTCTTGTCTTGCTTGCTCGTACTGTCTTATTGATAATTTCATCTTATTCTGATATTGGCTATCCTAGCCTACTACCTAGTTAGATTAACCAAATGACACTGCCTTTTGAATCTTTTACATTCATAGTTTGATCTATAATGATAACCGGTCCAGACACAAGTACAGAATTTCTATTTGAATTTCATTGGAAACCAAGTTCGTATTTGCTAAATTAAGCTGTGGCCCTCTACCTTTTTAATCGCAGGTTGCAAATATGATAAGGTTTCTGGTGGATAGCTACAACAAGCCTGTTCCAGCGATCTTGGAGATTCCATCTAAGGATCATCCATATGATCCGGCACATGATTCAGTTCTTTCACGGGTTAAATACCTCTTTTCTGCAGAATCAGTGGCATCTGGGAGGCGTTAAATGCCAATAGACACTTAGTCTCATTGTGTTTCTATTTCCTTAATGATTCGTTTATTATGGGTGACTAAAATTATTCTTTCCAGACAATTGGTAGTGGTTCTCGTCTCAAATTCCATGAACTACAGTATGCAACTTTTAGTTGGAGATATGCTTTAGTGGCTTTTTTTTTTTAATTGAATAAGATGTTTGACTAGAGTTCGGAGGATTCATCAGTCATCATCCAACGGATGCCTCCTTGTTAACATTAAGGTAACGATGGTTCTATTGAATGGCACTCTTTTTTCTGGCCGGGTTTGCTTGAAATCTTGTTGATTAGAGAAAGATAAGCTGGAATCTATGGTGTAGGGAGCCTATTAAATTGTTGTAGCTCGTTTTAAGGTACTTGAAAAATAAGTTCCACTAGTGTTATATGGCCTTGTAAGCTTGTAGCTGGAACTATTAATTGGCGAGGCTAGGTTGGTTTTAGATCATATCAATTTGAGTCCGGGTAATTTATAAGATAAAATTTTTGGGTTTGGAGTCATTTTGGTTGAGAGTCAGTTTTGGGTTTAGACTTCAGTTCGTGTCATTCTACGTTGCTATGGAAATTTCGAATTTGTTATGCAGAGTTTTTCAAGTCATTTTAACTTTGAATCATTTCAAGATCGAATTATTTTAAGGTTATCGAGTCCAAATGAATTCAATCCAATTCAGAATTTTGAGTTTGGATTATGTTGGATTATGGATTTAGGATCAACAAGTCTGGCTGAAAAATTTTGGTTTGCACAAATTTATAAAATGCTAAAGTTCTCCAACGGGATGCAATTAAGATTCCTGGTTGATTTTTCATTAATTTATATTCTAACAATTTTTTCTTTGGTGAAACTATCTGCTAAGTCAATTTGTGACCGATTAACATTAGTTCACATTAGTTGCTTCATGTTGATTGAGTTTTAGCTCGTTTAAGGGTTCGAGTGTGTTGAAATGTAATTGGAGAATAATTATGGATAGTCTTAGGTATCAACAAAAGAAAAAGTTAGTGTTAAATCAAATTATGACAAAGTTAATAATCATTATTTAAAAAATGCCATAACTTTTTTCATTTGCAGTTTAAATATTAAATCTTGTTCAAATTTAATCTTTGATTCATTTCATAATAGAAGGGTTAATTTATTCTTGTCCTTATAATAGAGCAATTTACTAAATACTTTCACATTTTTTCTTTGGGTATACTACATCCAAAATCATTGAATTATTGATAGTTTATGTTTTACTCATTCAATTTTAAAAACTTACAAAATGATCATTAAATTATTTGCAATTTTTTATTTAAGTCATCAAGCTATTTAAATCGTAGTTTTATGGTCTTCTCTGTTCTCACCTTCGACACCAATCGAAAGGGTAAACTTCCCCTTCTCTTTTACAGTTCATGAAACAACTTTGAACATCACGAATTTGCAAAACAAAATTTAAATTGTTTTCTTCTTTGACACTGACCATCAGATCGTCTTAGATCTGACATATGTTCTACTTGTTAATAGGTATTGTTCCATTGTACCGATCATTATATTGTCGCTCGAAGGTCACCATTTAGACTTTTAAAAAAATCTTAACAGTCTAGTAACTTAAATGAAAACATTTGAATAGTATAGTGACTATTTTGTAACTTTCTAAAGTTGAGTGGCTAAAATGTAAACATACTAATAATTTATGACCTTTGGTGTAGTTCACCCTTTTTCTCTTCAAAGCCCATCATAGACCCATTTTGTTTAAGGGATCATTAAGCCCATCATTTACCAAACAACCGGTCTTTGATTTTTGTTTACGAAGGCTTTCCCCGGCGTATGCTCCATCTCTCTCTTTCCCTTTCTTTTCCAAAAGAACTCCAAAAATTAGGGTTTCGAAAACCCTAACTTTACCATAGCTTCCCAATTCTATTTCTTCTTCATCCCTTTTGTTTTTAATAGAAATTAAATTTAATAATCTCGTTATTGTGTTTGATTTCCTTCAACAATGGCGGAACACTTAGCCTCTATCTTCGGTACCGAGAAGGACCGTGTTAATTGTCCCTTTTATTTCAAGATTGGAGCTTGCCGGCACGGTGACCGGTGCTCACGTCTCCATAACCGGCCGACGATCTCCCCAACCATCCTTCTTTCCAACATGTATCAGCGGCCAGATATGATCACTCCCGGAGTAGATCCCCAAGGACAACCCATAGATCCTCGCAAGATCCAGGAACATTTCGAGGATTTCTACGAGGATATCTACGAGGAACTAAGCAAGTTCGGTGAGATCGAGAGTCTTAACGTTTGTGATAACCTCGCCGATCACATGATTGGAAACGTATATGCTCAGTTCAGGGAGGAAGATCAAGCGGCAGCCGCTCTCCAGGCACTTCAAGGAAGGTTTTACTCCGGTCGACCCATCATTGCCGATTTTTCCCCGGTTACCGATTTCCGTGAAGCCACGTGTCGGCAATACGAGGAGAATAACTGTAACCGTGGTGGTTATTGCAATTTCATGCACGTCAAAGTAATTGGGAGAGACCTTAGAAGGAAACTGTTCGGAAGTTACCGGAAATACAGAGGACATCGGAGTAGGAGCAGAAGCGGAAGTCCTCGCCCCCGCCGTGATAGGGATCGCGACCGTCACCGTGACCGTGATGATAATCGCGATAGGAATGGTCGAAGACCTGATAGGACTGACCGTGACGCCGGTGGTCGGAGAAAAAATGGAAGTCCTAAACGAAGCCATAGTCGAAGCCGAAGCCGAAGCCCTCCACCTGCTAGGGAAGGGAGTGAAGAACGTAGAGCCAGGATTGAACAATGGAATCGAGAAAGGGAAGAGAAGCCATAAGAGCAAGCTCTTTAGACCACGGTTTGATCTATAATTTTCATTTCTCTTCCCTTTTTGGTTATAATTATTTATTTTTCTAATTTCAGAAATGTTTTTGTTATGTTTCTGCAACTTTGGGTAAAACTTAAATATTCATTTCGAGCTATGCGTGACACCATTTTAGCTGTTACAATGTCTTTTTAAAGGGAGTATCTGTATCTCTGTTGAATAGTTTCCTTTTATTTTTGTCCATTGTTAAAGAGATTCAAGCTACTTTAATATCAGTTCTTGCTTTAATTTGCTTACTCAAGTACTCTGTTTTAGTCAGATTCTTATGCTCTTCTTAAAGTTCTTCTCTCAGGTTAAATGCTACTATTAATCCTTGGTACTTTGTAAATGTTATAGATTTAGTCTCTATTATTTGATCTATTTTAGTCCCTATATTTTTTAAATTTTAAAAAAAAAATTAGTCTTGATCCAGATAGTAGCAGTTAAGTATGTGAAGTTAAGTCCAATTATTAGGTCTATATTATGCCTATAGTTATCTTAGTCCATATTTTCCAATTTGATCCTTCTAAAAGCAAACGATAGTCATTAATTCATTAATTGAATTTTTAGGGAGTAGATGTGATAATAATATTATCACATCATATTTTAAAAATAGTATAACTTAATAAATTTAAAAGTTAATTGTTTGGTGAGACTAAAATTTTAAAATTTTAAAATTCAAAAAGTATAGGGATTATAAATATTAGGATTTAGCTCATTTTTGAAACCTACTATGCAGAATTTTATTAATTTTTATTTTTATTAATTTTAAATTTTGAAATTTTATCATATTTTATATGTAAATTGGATTTAAATTTTTTCTCTAATTTGAGTATTATATTTTTTTCGAATTTTAAGAATTTAGTTTTGATTCAAAAATCATTATTACATTCCTCAACTAAAATAATCTAACTTTTTTAGAAGTAAATGAAAATAACTGTTAATTTTAGAGAAAATAATTAGTTGATATGTTAGTACATATGAGATAATATATTTATAGAATTAAATGAAAATAACTATTTTTTTGAGAGAAAAATTAGTTGATATGAAATAATGTATTTATTGTATAAAATTTTAAAAATAATAAAAATGCATTTAATGTATGTTATTTAGTAATGATTAAAACTTTAAATTTCAAAGAAAGTAGAAAAATTATGTGCACAATTCACATCTCGAGTTTAGAAGTTTGGTTGAATAAGTTTTTGACGACATTAAAGATCATTTTTCGAGTTCAAACGAGAGAAAATAATTCAGAAATTTATTGTATCCCCCATAAGACAGAGCACCCAATGAATTTAACTTTAAAAACTAATTAAAAATAAAATTCGATCTCAAAATTGTACTTTCAAACCCAAGATTTTCACATTATTTCAAAGAAATTCCAATTTGCAAGGAAAAAAGTATCCAGTCTGATTTAGTTCCCATTAAAACTTTCAAGGAAGTACAGATTTCAAGGATTTGGTAAAAGTTTCTAATGCCTTCAATCCTTCATCAGGAGACTTAGCTTCACCCAGCACCTTCACCATCGCACTCCCGACGATCACACCGTCGGCTCCCCATCCAGCAACCTGTTCGTCACTATATATTCTCATTCATTCAACGAGCAAACTACATTGAACCCAAAAACAAAAATTGGTAAATACAAAGGAAGACAGACCTGCTTCACATGCTCGGGTTTCGATATGCCAAAGCCAACAGCAACAGGCTTGGTTGTTACCTGCCGTACCGAAGTTAAAACCGTCAAAATGCAAGTAAAAAGGGTACTTGAATTATCAAAATCTATAATTGTAAAATAAGGAAAGAAATAGAATCTATTAAAGGTTTGTTGATTTGTCACCTAAACAAGATTTTTGTAATGACTTTGATAAATGCACCGAGCACAAGCTCGACTTAGTTACCAATCAAGGACTATTCAAGAACGTTTAAAACATATAATGCTAACTAATGATAATAGTGATTCTTATTTGTCGATACAAACCTCTTTAATTTCGGCTAAAAGAGTCTGAACCCGATCGCTAACAGATGCACGAGCACCAGTAACTCCAACTGAGCTCACCTGCATTAAAGACAAAAGTAATCAAGGAAAACAATACGGGAAAAAAAACAGTGGTCAACTTTGGAAGAGGATCTTACGAGATACACAAATCCTTCCGCTGCTTCAACAATAGCTTTCATTCGGTCTGTCGGTGTAGTTGGTGTTGTAAGCATTACCTTAACCACACAAGCAGATTAGTCGTACTAGATTGACTATAAGCATTTATTGCAGAAACGAAAAAGGGGAAAAAGCATTGCTATGATTTAGACTATAGCTAATTGGGTCGTAATGCTGCCTTCAAATATTACGAGCGGGCATTTATTAGTAGTAATAAAGGTAGATATGATATTCTTATAGCGGAACATACCAGTTCGATCTTATTTTTGAGAGCTTCTCTACTCAAAAGTTCGGTCTCTTCTAGAGGGACATCTGGAACCACCAGTCCTGCAAATATTTACGGAATTATCAAGGTAAGCACGTTGGGATTCTTGAAGGGAACAAGAATAAAAAACAACCAAATCTCCGCAACGAAAAATCGTATTAGGCCTATGTTTCGGATTATATAAACGAATCGATAGATAGTTACAAAGCCAGCATGAGCAACAACATATTCAAAATTCCGGGTTTTCTTAATAAAAGCCTAAAAATTTAAAACGAAAAACATAATCAACTACCTCTATAGGATGCTATCTACAAAGAAAACGACGTGGAAACCAAGAATAGTTGAACAGTTAAGAACTTCTTTAAAAAAGTAGGTTAAATGCTGCTATTAGTCCCCATACTTTTAACATGTTCATTTTCAAATTTAACAGATGGATTCTACAGGGTTTGGCTCCACTCTATTGCTTTTTCATCCATTAATATCCAATGCATGTTTAATCAATATTCACAAGTTTATTTTCACATTTAATAGATGGGTCCTACACATTCGAATGGTGATGATCATTGCATTGGATATTAATGGATGAAAAAGTAATGAGTGGATCTTAACCCTACTCTAATTTGATCATTTTTAATCTTTGTACTTTTCAAATTTTATAATTTCAGTCTTCACCAAACAATAACTACTAAATCATTCAGTTAGGTTCTGCTATTTCCAAAATCTAATGCGACAAACATATTATCAAATGTGAAATACTATGTTAGCTTGTTATTTCTACATATTGCTCAATAAAAATCTAGCTAATGGATTAACGACAGTCATTTATGTCAAGACTGAAATTTCAATATTTGAAAAGTATAAGGACTTAGAATGATCCAATTGGAAAATATGGACAAAATCTGCAACTGTACGAATAGTGTAGGACTAGTAATTGAATTTAACCAAATGGATTTAAATGCTACTATTTGGGTCAGGACTAAAATTTTAAAATTCGAAAATTACAGTGATTAAAATTGACCGATCCAAAAAGTAAAAAGACTAAAATTGATCAAATTAAAGTACAATGACTAAATCCAGAGCTTTCACAAAGTACAGGGACTAATAGCAGAATTTAACCAAAAAAATTTAAGAAAAACATAATGTGTTGATTACCTTGTATGCCTACGTCCCTTACAGTGGACATAAATTTCTCAACCCCACGCTTTAGAATTGGGTTGTAATATGCAAATAAAGCAATCGGGCAAGATAACTGTGGAGCCACCTGCACAACTTAAAAATAAATAATTAGAATATAACCCACAACTTAAATTATATATACATATATATAACAATATTTCTATCCGCTTCCATTTTTTCCATTTGTTGATACGACGGCACTGAGTACTATTCATACCTCCTTCAACATCGAAAGAATTGCATTCAAGTTGGTTCCTCTTGCCAAAGAACGCGTAGCCGCAGCCTAAACAGAAGAAACATGACTAAGAGATTTGAAAATTTAAATAAAACACATAGACAAACAACTAGACGGTTAACAAACCTGGATCACAGGACCGTCAGCCAGAGGATCAGAATATGGTACACCTAGTTCAATTATGTCCGAGCCACATGAATCAAGCACCTTAAGAGCCTCTGCTGTTGTTGAAAGGTCGGGATCACCAGCTGTGATGTAGGGGATGAATGCAACCTTCGGACATAGAATGCTTATAAGTCACATTTTATGTTTTTAGAAAGTTCTATAACAAACCATCAAATATTATTAAGAATTTTCTTCAACAAGTTCCATCCTTTCTCCAGTAGTTTATAAACCGGCAATCAATAGCTAAGGCATTTTATACTTCCAAGTTACAAGTATAGAATTCATGTCATCAAACATAGACATTATTATTCAAACTTATAGAAACAAAACAATGCGTAGTAATTTGGTTCAACTTTAAAAACTTTCATCCTCTCTTGATAGGTTTCCTTTTTCTAGAATATTCAAAATAACTAAGATTTTCTTTCATTAAGCACAAAATTTATATTCATCAAACAGTCACATCTTCTATCTAGAATTTCAAAAACCTATCTGTTATACCTACAACTTGCAAGCCTATGACCCCGTAAGTCAATACCTTTGACTAAGGACACCTTGCGAGCTAGGATGCCAGCGAGCACAATCCGATGAGACTATATGCCAGACATGGATAGGATATTTGCCATTCACACATTACAAATATCCATTCCCTGGACATGACAGCCCATGCCAACGGCAAAGCATCAGTAGGCTTATTGGCACCAATAAATGGACGACACATGGCACCTTGAAAACTATCAAAAACAACCCCTTAAAGGCTTGTTGGCACCAGGAAAAAGGGCCAAGACATTCTTTCTTCTAGCACTCTCAACTCTCTCCTCTCCAATCCTTTCCTGACATCCACATTCCGATCATCTCAACCTTCTTACGGCTCTCCACTCACCGAAAGAACCCTCACAAACCACCACAACCTTCTCCTTGCATCAACACTATCTAATAAGGCAATGAAAGCCAACTAAACTCTGGCTACCATATTGATAAAACCCATGAAAAGAATCGATTCAACAATGCCTATGATCTTAACAGGACAAAAGATTCCTCTAATGCAGCTTAAATTAAACTCAAAACACAGAAAATCCCAAACAAAAACAGACCAACAGAACATGAAGTTTGAATATATAAATATATATCATAATAAGACCATAAATCAATTTCTGCTACTCAATTTATAGGACCAAAGAAATGCTTACTTTGACTTGTTGCAACTCAAATTAAACTCAAAACCCAGAAATATCACAAACAAAAACAAACCAATAGAACATAAAATAATATTTATATCATAATAAGACTATAGATCAATTTTAACAGCAAAAAAAAAAGAGAGAGAGAGAGAGAGAAATAGATACCCATAAAATAAAAAAGGGAAAAATGCTTACTTTGCCTTGATTTTTCAATTTAGAGAAGGTTTCAGAAATGCCAAGAGTTTGAGAAGTAGCAAGAGCAGCCATTGGAGTGAATCTCTTAGTTGAAACTAAGGGTTTGAATGAAGGAAAGCGAGACGGAGAATGGGTATTGTGGTTCTTTAACTGGAACAATCCCGCTGCTGTAGATTTCAAAGAAATAGCCATTACTGTGTTCTTTTTTGATAAGAGATTAGAAGGGTTTCTTTCTTTCCTTTTGCTCTCTGTATTAAAAATAGGCTCTAATTTTTATGAAAAATTTTATTCAGATTTAGATCATTGTATTTGTCCCATTATAATAAAAAATTTTCTAGTTTTCTTTTTACCGTTAATGGAATAAAAAATTTTCTCCAACCAAATAAAGGAAAATCTATAGTTGCCTAATTATGAATTTGGGTTGGTGCAATTTAAAAAGATTTATTAGAAAAAAATTACAATTTGTATAACTAGGTAAATGTTTTTCTTTTCCAAAATTTTACAGAGAAAATTGTTTATGAACTTTTTGTTGAGAGGGTAACATGTCTCCTATAAAATATAATAAAAAATTTTAAATAGTATATAAATAAATAGGACATTTTTGTCAAATTTTCAGGATTTTTTACTAAAATAAATTAAAAGAAAATTATTTACCAAAATAGGTTGTGAGCCAGATTATTTATCAAAATGGGGTGTTTTTTCATTCGCGTCTATCTGACAGGCGCGAATGATTATTTTATATTAAAAAAATATTTTTTTTATTTTTTATATTAAAAAAATATTTTCGGGTCAGTATGACCCGCGTATAAATACGAATACAAGTTGCGCCTACTTGAGAGGCGCGACTAATCGAGCCTTTCTCTGAGGCACAAATGATTGTGCCTACCTCAGAGGCGCAAATGGTTGTGAAGGGGCCCACACGAGCTTACATTTTCCCCTATATATACCCTGATTATCAAATGAACACATCAAATGATTTGGTGGATACTGGTTTTTTTACTAAAATAAATTTAGAGGTTTTTAATTAGACGGCATATAAATGAAGTATTTGTTATGCTCCTATAATTGGTGAATACAATATCAATATTCTAAATTTTGTAGCAGGTGAAAGTTACCAATCGTATTGTTTCTTTTATGATCCCAATCATATTCTATGTATATGCTAAAGTTTAAAAAAATAGGTTTGTATAAATTTTAACTTGATTTTCAAATAAATAAAAATAATAATCATTCTTTACGGGCTCGATATTTGTTTAAATATGTGAGTCGATATTATGCTTCTTCAATAATCAGACTTAATTTTGATGGTTTATTTATCTACTTTTTGATGTAATAAAGATGTGCCCTTATCTAGAAAAAAAATAAAAATATTAGAAATATTGCTGACTATAATTACATGGTGGTAGACTTTGTAAATTGAACGCGGAAAAATATGAAATAAGAATTTTTGAACATAATTATTATTTTTATTGAATTTGAATGAGTTGGTTCGATTCCCATAAAGTAAAAATTTGAGAATAAATTTATAAATTACAGAGGCTGCAAGGAGGGACTGTTCGGGCAGCAGGGCCAGTGCCGTGGGCAGCATGCAGCAGCTGGAGGTGCACTGTTCGGGCTGCCCATTTGCGCCTATCTACCAGGCGTGATTAATCGTGCCTATCCGATAGGCTCGATTCTTTTTTACTCGTATTTTGACCCGTTAAACCGTATTTTTACCTGTATATATATTTAAATATTTTTAATAAAAATAAAAAAATAATATTTTATTTAAAAATAATAATATAAAATAATCATTTGCGCCTGTCAGATAGGCGCGAATGAACAAAACACCTCATTTTCGTATATAATTGGGCTGACAACCTATTTTGATAAATAATTCTTTTTTTTAATTTATTTTAGTAAAAAAGCCAAATTTTCAAGTATGGTACTGAAAAATTCAGAATGTGTGTCTAGAATGATTTCACAAATTGGTTTAGAGTTTGATAAATGCATTATAAATTGGAGTAAAATAATTAAAAATTTAATTATATAAATAAATGTGACACTTGTCGCACTTTCAATCAGCTTGTAGCATTTTAAAAAAATTCAGTGACCTGTATAAAATATTTACACATTAAAGTAAGGGTTAGTATTTTGTACATTTGAAGTATAAACTTTACAAGTTGAGTTAAAAATTTGTCACATATCTTTTTCCTTATATGTATATATAATATTTTTAATATACCTATTGAATACTTATCATTCGCTAACCCTGTGAAATCTAAAAACATCAATAGCAAAAATCGAAATACTTTCCCTTAAAATAAATCTAGACAAACCTACTCATGATGAAAGAAAAGTTATGAATTTTTAATTTTTTTTTAAGTTTACATTAATGATAAAATCAAAATACAAATATAAATCTCGAACTAGTAGAATTGAACTATTATAGCACAACTAGGTATAAAGATGTTCGAACAAGTAGAATCAAATTATTACATCACAAATAAATTAAGAATTGGAAAATTCCAAACAAAGCTGACTAACTCATACTAAAACCCACACATGAATTCATTATACTTTGTGTATATTGGAATTTAATTTTTTTTACTTTTATTTTCAATAATTTAGTCCATCGATTTTTAAATTTAAAATTCTCGATCCAATTATTAACCCCATTAAAATAAATTTATTGAATTTGTTAGTGCAACATATTGAAAAAAATTCAGTAGAAATTGACGGCTCTTAAGCTATGACATTATTATTCAAAACATTACATCAATGCAAACTTAATACTATTATCTAATAACACCCCTTGTACAAAGTCCGGAGGTGCATCAAACAATTGTAAATTTGCAGGTCCCGTGTTCGCATGTTTAGCTATGCAGCCGACTGCAACATTTTGGATTCTCGAAACAAGACAAACTCATACTTTCCAACTAAGCCCTAACCATTGATGTATTAATCGTAACTCCGCCAACTTGCTGTTAGCTGCATCACCAACCAACAAGGACTCAAACAGAAGTGTGTTATCACATTCTAGTTCCATTTGTCGAAAGCCTTTTCTCCATACTACACATAACCCTTTCAACATAGGTCTAGTCTCAACATTGAAAATTAAATTTCTTGAAAGAACAACAAAAGATTGAATTTTAAATGTACAAAAATACATAAACCTAAAGCATAGTTTAACTTTTAAAAAAATATAATTACGACTTTTCTAATACAAATTTATTAGTAAAAATTCAGTATTTCATTCATTCATTTTATAAAATTGATTAAAAACTTTCTTGAACTCGAAAATATATTGTTATTATATCAAATACTCAAGTGATTTTTTTTTAATGTTATTGTAAAAAGAAAGAGAAAACTTTTAATAATGATTCTAATGTAATTCCATTATTTCAATTCATTTTATTTTTATTAATGGATTACTTTTTACTAATTTATTGCCTATAAATTATTCAAACTAATCTTTTTTAATATAAATTGTTTAATTATCTATTTTCAAGTTAACAATTTTATTAGAAAATTTTAACAATGTTATTTAACTGTATTAATTTCTCGTTTGATAAATTAAAAAATTAAATGTTAAAAAATACCAAAAAAATTATCAAATTTAAATTATAAAATATGTTAGATATACTACTTAAAATAACTATATAATTAGTCTGATTGATAAATATAAATTTTAAACTATGAAAGTTTTTATCTTATATTATCATTGATTTTAAAAAATACACGAGCTTAATAATACTTGACTCAGATAACTTGCGAATCTTATCAAATTTTTTATATTTTTTATATTATTAAATTACATTGTTACCTTAATATATATTATTAACTTTAAATTTAATTATTAGACTACATTTAAATACAAAAATTAGTAAATAAGCTTATTCAAGCTTGAACTTAAACTCCAATTTTTGAGTTGAATTCAAGCTTAAGAATATTCTAGATGGCCTGATTACACCTTTTAGCCCAAACACATTTTACACGCTTTTAATGCATTGGCTGCTTTTAATGCATTGGCTTACTTGTTTATTTGGTAAACAAAAAAAAAAAATACATGATGTGACAGGCAAATTGCAACGTTAATTTTGGTACAATACATAATGTTATATATGGATATTGGTTTTATATAATTTTATATAAAAAATATTCAATTTTTTATAAACTATTAATACAATTTTCTATATAACATTATTTAGAGTTTACATGTTGTATACACAAATAATTATATTTATTAAATGTAAAAGAAATTTAGCATAATGATTTATTTGACACTCCAACTTTATAGAAAAATTCATTTTAGCCCTCTATTTGATTTTTCACATTTTTAGCCCTTAAATTTATTTACTTATTGTCAAATCACCTCAAAATAGATGAAAAAATAATATTTTTTAATTTTGTTGATATGGCATACATGTGGATTACCACATAGATGACTAAGCATTTAATTAATTTTAAAAAATAAAAATACAAAAAAATATTTTTTAAAAATCATTAAAAAGTACAATTTTTAAAAAATTAATTAAATATTGGCATACCATCCTCGTGTATGTCACGTCAACAAAGTTAACAAACGTTAACTTTTTTTTCATCAATTTTAAGGTGATTTGACAAAAAATGTAAATTCAATGGCTTAAAAAAGCGAAAAATTAAATAAAATTCTAAAATAACTTTTTTTATAACGTTAGAGAACAAAAAATGTCATTATGCTAATAAATCAATATATTTATTTCTTTAAATATACACAAATGAAAAGAAAAAAAATTTCACGTGCATACTTGAATCACAATCAAATTTTAATTTATGTAAATATATCAAATCAGAGTTCATGTATCAAATTACATATTAAATTAAAATTTATGAGTAGTTTTGAGATTTACCCCAATTATTTATTCATCTATCACTCATAGTTTTTTGTTGCCTTTATTCGAAAACTGGTCCCTAAAATATAATCTAATTCTCAAATTAGTCCTTAAAGTTAAAAAATTTTATTTCTAAAATCGCGTGCAACAAAAACTTCTCATGTTTCATGTTTCTATAGGTTAGTCTTATTTTTCAAACTAATTTAAGAAAAAAAAACGATAATTTATTTACCACATTTGACAAAGAGATATATATTATTTTATGAATATAGTTCTTATTTTTTGTTCGGAAATTACAAAAGAGGGTGCAAGTAGCCCGATTTGAGCATGGTAATAAGGAAGTTTAATAAATTTATTCATCAATCATTTTCATATTATAACTAATTTATTGTTTGTAATTAGACGTGATTTTTACGCAAGTGATATGATAATAACATTTAATTTAAGATTTCTTAAAATTATGTAGATTGAGGTCATTGTTGTCAATGTAAAAATATGTGGGTTCGAGTGCGTTAAAGCGCATTATCTTTTTATTTAAGGGTTGAAGAAGAATCATAAGTAGTTTTAAATTATATAAAAAAAATATTAAAATTATGAGATTTTTTCACTAACTAAATTTAATTTATAAAATTTAGTTGATATATTATTATTTAAAATTATGTATGGAATATAATTATAATATTGAATAAATCTTAAATTTAAAACTTAACAAATCATATTTTTACATTTATTTTTAAATATTTTATGTTATTTTAAATTAGAGGTGAGCATGGGCCAAGCCGGGCCGGGCTCAACTAAAATTTTAGGCCCGTTTATTAGGTCTGGGCCAGGCCCGACTCGAAAAATGGGCCTAAAATTTTGCCCAAGCCCAACTCGGATAAATATACTAAAATCCCGGCCCACTCATATTAATTTTTATATAATTTAAAAAATATATAATGCATCAAAAGTACTAAAAATATCAAAATAAATATTTTTCAACAAATTGAAAATAAATTTTAAAAATATATATATACTTAAATAACACTAAGATAGATGGAATTTAACAATCAAATGTCTCTAAAACAATAACAAAATTAACAATAAAATAAATTTTATACAATATTCAAACAATAACAACAAAATAGTAGCAATATAATAGTAAAATGGTGACAAAATAAGGAGAAAACAACAAGAAAATAATATTAAAAAAGTAGATTTTTTTTCCTTTTAGTGTATTCGGGTCGGGCCGGGCCAGGCCTGGCTCGGGCAAAAAATGCCTTACCCGAGGCCCGACCTATTTTTTAAACGGGCCTTATTTTTTTGCCCAAGCTAATTTTTCGGGCTTATATTTTTGCTCAAACCCTCCCAAATTTCGAGTGGGCCTTCTGGCCAGGCACCCATAATCAGGTCTATTTTAAATAGGGGTGGGCATTCAATCCAGCCGAGTCAAATCGGTCAAAAAATTTTGAGTCAAGTCATTAACGAATCCTATTATTTATAGTTAATATTGTGTTTACATGAATTGGTTATTTAACTACATAAACAATACAATGATTTTGTTTTTAACTTAATGGGTAAATATTTATTAAAACGGTGTAGTTTTACCTTTTAACTTAATAGTTTTTACTTTTTAACTTTAGAAAAAGTAAACATTTATTAAAACGATGTAGTTTTGCTTTTTCTTATTCGGATAACTCGAATTGTGTAATTTCTATTTGAGTTAAACTGAAAATTTTATTTTTTTATTCGAGTTGGTCCGAATAACTCGATTAACTCCAATAACTTGAACTATTTAATTCAAAATTTAAATTTGTTATCAATTTTTTTGAATAAAATAGGATTTTGTTCATCCCTAATTTTAAATAAATTTAAATTTAAATATGAAACATTTTAATAATTGATATTTAACTTTTAATTTGAATGCTGATGTTGAGAAAGAAAAAAAAAGTAAGAAAACAAAATTCAAACAAAAAACCTAATTTACAATAAAATGAAGAGTAGTAAAATATTTGAAGGATAAAATTTCAACACTTTTTTAATTAAATTTTTATCTAAAAATTATTAAAAATATAAAATAATTTTCATCTAGTTGAAATTTTTTGCTAATCAAACAGGTCTAACTTAAATTTTATATTTATCATTTCTATTAAATACAATTTTAAGAAAATCTAATCATTAGTAGTAAATAGATAAATTTCAAAATTATACATCAACTTTGATTTCATGTGCAAATTGATATATGAATTTTGATTCAGTGTAATTATACACATGAAGCTTATATGAAAATTTATTTTTGATTGAATTATATACATTTAAATAAAAAAAATCAATATATCAATAATTGTGTTAATAGTTTATGAGAATTGAGGTAAATTAAAATTTTATGTAAAAATTTGAAAAGTCGAAAGGCTAAATTTCTAAAAATAAAATATAGAGATTAAAATTTTAATTTATAAAGAGTACATGGACCTATGATGTATTTTAACCAAAGGAAAAATATGGGAGCCTGAAATTCACTGTTCACACTTCACACTCTTCCAAGCTAAAACGCGCTAATCATAAATAAAATTGTCGTCGTTTTGATATCACCAACTACCAAATCACATAAACAAAACAAACAAACAAACAAAAATAGTCTAAATTTGTTTTTAATCCCTGAATTTTGTAGATTTACTAATCTAATCAAAATTTAAAATAATTTAATGTTCTGTTTTTATAATATTATTACTATATCCAATTTTATAATACAATTTTATTTATTATAACGAATAAGTTATACTGAATATTAGTATTGATAAAAATGGTAACGATTCATATTGTAAGTGGTTCAAAGAGTCGTTGAGGATGGTGGTTTTAGAGTTTTGAATATGGTATTGGAGTTGAGGAGGGGCGAATACAATGGGTAAGTAGTGGCATTGTCTCCCAAAATAGAAAATTACAATTCATCCTTTTATAAATCGTCAAATTATAGACTTATATTGCAAAATTATACTTTAACTTCTAAAAAAGTAATAAATATATATATTCAGCCATTTCAAATACGAGGAAATCATAAACTAATACATAGTAAAATTATATTTTGACATGTCAATAATTTATTATTTAATTTCAATCCCTTCTAAAATAAAATCTAGATTTGAGAGCAAGAGATGATTTTTATAAGAGAAAGAAGTAGAGGCCAAGCAAAAAAATTTATAGTGGAGAGACCAAAATTTGATTGAAAAAGTTCAGGGACCAAAATAAAAAAAATTACTATTTATTAACTAAGATTTACCAAATTTAAAAGGCCTATAGAGACAAAATATACCAAACCGGTAGGGGCAAAGGCCTCTACTAGCCCCCTTGATGCTGCCATTGGAAATAAGCCAGAGCGGATTCCTTAATAAATGATTGCCTCATTAATAGAATGTAAGTTATAGCCAAGTTAAGATATGACTTCAATGTATCGTGATGTGAGTATTTTTCAAGATTCTTAACTTGGGAGGTAAAAATATTAACGAGATTAGATCTAATATTAGTAATCGAATACGATTGACTAAATTCTACGTAACCCTAAACGCGTGATTGAATAATCATAAAAAAAAGGTACATACACCACCAGTTTAACAACAATAAAACCAATTTAGGCCTATTATAAAAGTTAAAAACACGAATAATCTCAAATTAATATAGTTTCCACTCATGTTTCGTATTGAGTTAATTATTTATTTTTTGACTAAATTATAGTATAAAAATTTAAGGTTACAAATTGCTCAAAGTTTTGGTACTATTAGTATATTTAGAATTTAATTTCCATACTTTAATTTTCAATAATTTAGTCTCTCTATTTTTCGCATTTAAAAATTTAGACCCCTTTGATAACACAGTTAAAAATTTTTTATGTTTATGTGTCATTTTAAAAAATAAAATAAACTTGATATCCTCATAACAAAAAAAACAACATTTATAACAAATATAAATCTAATAAAAAAATTTAACAGTGTTAATAATTTTTAAAAATTTATATAATCACTTTATTTAGAATAGAATATTCAGACTAATTAATGACATTATAAAAGTTGATATATTAAATTATGTCAAAATTAAAGTATATATTAAATCTCAAATTTGAAGAGAATATTTTTATAATTAGAAAAAATAGAAAAATTAAAATTAAAATTAAAATTTACACATAATATTCTTTGTTAAAAAAAAGAAAGGAAAAAAAATGGACAGGTGTCCATTGTGGAAGGCCTTACGCCTTCCTTTTATACATAGCTGTATAGAGTATAGCAAAAAATTAAACCTTAATTTCAACATAGAAAAAGGACTAAAACCATAATTAGACCGAAAAGGTTTTCCACACAATTTTGATCGAGCTCCATCCCCTTTTTATTACATAAAAGGCTACATTTTTTTACAAGGATAACAAAAAAATCCCTTTGAAAAAAAAAGTCCCTCTTTTCCTTTCTGTTACTTTCACAGAGCTGAAAGTAAAGAACAGAAAAGAAACCCCAAACCTCAAAATTTTCTCTTTCTCACGTTGATAGAAGGATTTAAGCTAGAAAGGCAAAGATATGAAATAATTTCGTGTTTTTTGTTTATAAATATTTTGTTGGGTTTTCAATTCTTTTTTCGCCATTTCTTTTGCATGTTGATGATCTTTGGTGGCTTTAACTCGGTACTTGGACTCACTTCAAACTCACTTCCGCTAATACTTCTTCGGGTTTCACATGGCTAGTAACCCCAACGAGGCTTCCGCTGATGATTTCCTCGAGCAAATCCTCGGATTCCCTAACTTCGCGCCTTCTGAGACGGGATTGGCGGGACCCGACGGTGGACTGGCAGGAACAACTGCTGGTGCCGGAACGCCAATGTTTCTACAACTCAGCTCTGGCGATCGAGCCAGTCATCTCGGCGGAATCGGCGGCGGTGGAGGCGGCGCGTTTCCCGGTCAGGTTTTTCCGTTGGGGTTGAGCTTAGACCAAGGGAAAAGCGGCGGGTTCTTGAAGCCGGAGGAAGGTTCTGGTGGTAGCAGCAGGCGGTTTCGCGATGAAGTCGTTGATGGCAGGGCTTCCTCAGTTAAAAACGTAAGAAAAAAAAAACCCAGTAATTTGTCAACATTTTTGCTTTTGTGTTTCTTTGATTCCATAAAAAGGGTAAATTTTTTTTTTGTTTATTTCACTTTTAAGGGCCATTAAAATTACTGACAGTTTGATTCTTTTTGTTTATAATTGTACTAAACTTATGCTTTTTCTCATTTGAGTGTAGCAGTTGGGTCTTTTGTTAACGGTTCGTTTTCCTAAAGAAACTGGTTTTTAATAGGTTTTCATTAACATCATACAAGAGGGTTCACTTATTTGTTGAAGCTGTCAAAATTCACAACAGTGTCTCATTATGTTTGAAGTAACATGGAGGCCCTGAATCTAACTCGTTAGATTGTATTTTACCCTTTTACTTAAAAAAATAAGCAAATTAGTCCATGTACGATAAATCAAATACTAAATAGTCCTTTCAATTACATTTTTTATCCATTTCTGTGGTTGACGAAATAACCAAATAGTTATATATGGCGTGTCAAGTGTGTCTCATGACAATGTACACGAATCAGTTTTTGATAGTAGAAATGGATGAAAGTTTTAATAGAAGGACCGGTCTGCTCTTTGATCTAAAATACATGTACTAATTTGTTATTTTTTAGTAGAAGGTGTAAAATGTAATTTGACTCTTAGTACAAGGTCTCCATAGTACTTCTACTGATTTTTTGCTATCATATAGAGTTTATTCGTTTTTGTAATTTGGTTACTTGTAATGTGAACTCTATCTAGACTTATACATAACTTTCAGGTTTTCCATGGTTCACCAATGCCGGCTACCGTTGCTCCATCACCGCATCCACCAACAATGCGTCCAAGGGTGCGGGCTAGACGAGGACAGGCCACGGATCCGCATAGCATTGCTGAACGGGTAAAAAGCTTAATTTATTATTAATAAAACGATCACAGCAAACACGAGACTGATAAAACATATCAAAGGGAAAGGCATGGTTAAATTAGTTTCATAGCTGGAAAATTTTTAGCAAGCTAGAAACCGGATAGGTTGAGTTGGTGCTTTTTCTTTTAAGTAGTGTTAAATTCGATGATATAAGGTGTTTTTTATATCGATAATTTTGTTAATCAGTTAATGTGCACTGAGAAAGTTCGCTTCACCAAGAAACTGATTAATCATAAGACGTAGCTTGGACATATAGAAATATAGATTGCCGCTTCACGTTGTGGAATTGCAAAGCCAACCTGCTCGACATGTGGTTGCAGTTTCACTAATTGTAGCTGAACCTTTTCTATTTTCTCGCTTGGTACAGTTGCGGAGGGAAAGAATTGCTGAAAGAATCCGAGCATTACAGGAACTTGTTCCTAGTGTTAACAAGGTCAGTTCTTCTCTTTTTTCTTTTTGTAATCATTCCAAAAATGTACTTATGAAGTGATTGTGTGAGTTTTGTATAACCTTGCAATATGGCTTTATGACCAACCTTGTGATGTGGAAGCTTTAAAACTGTCATAACTTTATTGTCGATAGAGGGTTTCTCCGCTTCCTTGGGCTCATTTCCGAGCTAACTTTATTGTTTGTTAGTCAAATTATTCTATAGCCTATAGGGATCCCTTTGAGACATGGGTGACTACGATCGATTTGTGCGTCTGGGGTGTTAAACAATTGAGAAAGTTTAATGTATAATATCTTCGTGACATGTTTCTTTATGCAGACTGATAGAGCGGTCATGCTCGATGAAATTGTAGATTATGTCAAGTTCCTGAGGCTCCAAGTTAAGGTATCGTTAGCTTGGGTTTTTTTCCCTTTGGGATTTATTTATGATGTCATATGAACGTGTCTTGTCGTTTTAGAAGTTTTCCTCTGTCAATACACTCGGTGGTGATTTGTTGGTTGATTATTTAACAGGTTTTGAGTATGAGTAGGTTAGGCGGGGCGGGGGCAGTGGCACCGCTCGTTACAGACATCCCACTATCATCAGTTGAGGTAATAACCATGCAGCCATTCATATATATGCATATCCCTCATTTCCTTTCACAACATATTTTTATCGAGCTTCCTCTATTACATACACACACCAGGACGAAAGCGGTGACAGTGGAAGGAACCAACCGGCATGGGAGAAATGGTCAAACGACGGCACCGAGCGACAAGTAGCCAAGCTCATGGAAGAAAACGTAGGAGCTGCCATGCAATTCCTTCAATCAAAAGCTCTTTGCATTATGCCAATCTCACTAGCCACTGCCATCTACCACTCGCAACCACCGGATACCTCTTCTATCATCAAGCCCGAAACAGATCCCCCTCCATAACCCTAACAAACAAAAAATAAGGGTATGCATCCCACACAGTCCATCCTATATGTCCTACACTATGAGGAAAAAAAAAAGGTAAAAATATCTCTTTAGTTCCTCTTAGTTTCGAATTTGGGTAAATTAATCCCTCTAAAAAAATTTGAAACAATTTAATTCCCATCAATTTTGAAAATGAGCAATCAAGGATGATTAATTACAGTACATAATTTTAATTGGTATAATAACATATTTAGTTCTTGATGTTTATATATTTTGTTAATTTAATATTCACATACATAAATATTATAGGTTAAATTTATTAAATTAAGATCAAATTAATAAATTATATGAATTATGAGTGCTAGAGTTGTTATATACCCATTAAATTTATGTAAAACAGATTGAAAAATATTAATGCGGTAATTAATTGATTTAGTATCATTTTTAAAATTGACTAAATTAAAAAGAATTAATGAATTATTATTTAAAGAAAAAAAAAGTCCCCAGATGCCATGGCACTTGCTTTTTAAAATTTTCAAACATAGTTTAATGTCTGCCTAAAAAAAAATACAGGAAGGGGGGCCTTCATGTCCGGATTTGTCAATGGTGATCTCTTTTGTATTCAATGGTGGGGGTAGTGGATAATGATGGAAGAAGAGGGCACTCTCATAGTGGGGACTTTAAATTTTTTTGTTAGTGGGATTGTTAGACCTGCAAATATATATATATGTGTGTGTAATAATATTGTAAGAAGGTATTTTGGAAGAGGAATTGCAGTAAAAGGTAGAAGAATGAGGGTGATGTCTGCCCATTAAAAAAATGGTTGTTGCTTTGAAGTCCAACTGATACTTCGTGATAATGGACTTTGTAACTTTGTTCCTATAAAGTAATTTGACTAAACCTTTTTTTCTTCTTTCAACTTGTTAATTGATTGTTAGTATAATGGATGTTCAATCATTGGTCTGAGCCACTCAGTGGGGTAGAGACATACAGTGGTCGGTTGAGTTGGTAATTTTGTATTTTATTGTTATTTTAGCTTTTTCTATTTTTGCTGTTTATATTAATCAAAAATTATTTTTCCCTTTTAATTTTACAATTTAATTTTTTCTCAAAAAAGAAAACAGTTATGAATGTTATGAATTTTGTCCTTCAACATTGATTATCAAATTAACTTAGATTTAAAGTATATTTTTTTACTTGTAGATGAGTAATGATCAACTACATTGATTATTGAATCGTCACTTGAAGCTTGCTAGTTAGATTTTAAAAAGAAAAAACTTTTAAATAGTTTAATGATCCGTTTGTAATTTTTTAAAGTTGAGCAATCAAAATATGAATTTAATAGTTTAGTGACCTTTGGCCGAGGTAATAAAATAAATTAAGTTTTTCAGAATAGAATCGATGGTCGGTTCGACATGTTCAATTAAATAAATCATTAAAAATTTAAATAAAAATAAAAATATTGATTCTATCAATTTTTTAGTTTGGTTCAACCACTATGTGTTAATTCGCAAATTAATCAATTTGATACATCTTCTCGAATTGATATCTTAATTGATTTCTACTTTAACTAATCCGATTGACTGGTTCGATTTAAACAACCAGAGCTAAATCTAATCCTAGATCAATGATATCTTATCCCAAAAACTATAGTACTTGAATTGATAAGTTTAATTTTTTGATATCAATCAAATTCAAATCAAACAATAAGGATTAGATTTTACTTGGATTAATAGTTAAAATTCTTATGGAACACTGATTGGTTGAAATCCTATTATCCCTTCCCATCCCAAATGAAGAAACAATTAGATACGTACATCAATAACCAATTATACACACATTGGACATGCAGTAGTTTTTATTACAATGAAAAAACACCAAAAAAAAAAATTTGAAGTTACACTTTTATGGGTTTAGAGGGACAATCCAGACTCCTCATCTTCTTCGAGGGATGAAGTGTAAACAAAGTAAAGAGCCCATATCACGCCGAATAAACCAAACAAGATCCACCCAAGAAGGTTGTTGCTCAACCCAAAGGGAAGTCCAGTTCCTTCGGTGGACATTCTCTCATCCACCAGAGCCATAGCCGGTGAGCTTGACATGACTGCTGCAGCTAACAGCGATGCAGCACTCATGCCAACGCTAGAGCTATTCTTTTCCTCCTCCTCCTTCATAGAACACATCACTTTCACTTTCTTCGCCATTGTTGGCAACCCTGAAAGAAGAACAGAAAAACGATTATTAATAATTATGTTATTAGTCATTGTACTTTATAGAAAGTTATGGATTTAATCATTATACTCTAATTTGATCAATTTTGCAGACTTAACCCAAGCACTAGTAGTTAAATTTAATTACTAGTCATGTACTATACATACAATTATATATTTACTTAATATTCTCCAATTGGATCCTTCGATAAATTTTTATATTTTTCGAATTTTGAATTCTTGATACAAATAACAATCTATTAATAATTTTTTTATTAAATAATATATGAAAATAACAATGACAATTTTCGTAAAGTACCCGAGTTTAATAGCAGAATTTAACTCAAAAACGAAATCCCAAAAAACTTACCAATGGCAATTGGGGTGGTGAGCTTGAGTGATGATGGCTTGTATGAAAGAGAAGCTGCAATGGTGATTGATGAGGTAGCTGAAATGGTTGCCATACTTTATTAGTTCTTGAATTGAGGAGAAAGAGAAACCAACTGCTAAAGCTTGAGGTTGCTGATTTTGGCTGCAATGGCGAATGTGTGTATCAACAATGATAAGGTTGCCATTAGATTTTGATGATATCTCTTATCGATATATACCCAATAAGTTTCATCCACGTGGCACAACATCCACCTATAAAATAGATACTGATCAAGGAGTGGGGCCCCATCACCACAAACACAGTAAAGGGTAAACATAATGTTGGCCTCGGACCCCAAAATAAAATAATAATTAAATTTTATTTAACAAAGAAATAATAATAATAATAATAATAATAATAATTAAACTTAAAAATTAGTAAGGACATATCTGTCATTCAGTTTTAGAGTTTGGGGAGAGAGGAGGAACATGGTGTTGGCTGGCACCCAAAATTTTAAGACTTAATAATAAATTTAACGTTTGTATGTTTTGTCAAAATAGTACGAATTATATTTTTGAATTCTTTTTATCATTAAATTTTTTTAATAGATTTAATGAAAGTACCTTTAAAAAAGTTAACGGGCATGATGTGAAATTTCATATGTGAAATATTTTTAATGAGATGTAATTTATTACTTAGATAACCTAATGAGATAATTACATGTGAAAATAATAAAATAAATAATACATTAAATTAAAAAAATAATTCTTAATTTAAAGAAAATAGACATAATTATCTAAAAAAAATTAACTCAGTAAAAAAACTTCTCAGTAAACAAACGTATGAAAGATTGAAACCTTGAATTTTTTCATTAAATCTATTAGAAAATGCAGTTTAAAAAAAATCAAAAGTTGATGGTCAAAAAAGACTAAAAATTATAATTAGAATCATTTTAACAAAACATATCCAAGTTAGTGGCCAAATTCATCATTAAGCCAAATTTTAATAAAACCTTACTCTTTTTTTTGCCATCTGTAAAATTTTACTTTTAAGAGTTCGATATTAACCTGTTAAAAATAAAAGAAATAATTAAATTTTCTATTAATAAAAATATAATAATTAATTTTAAAAATTAATAATAACATACATGTCATTCACTATTTAATAAAAACGAAGATATAATAATTAATTTCAAAAATTAGTAATGGCTAAAAGCAATATACCTTGGGCCGCCTTATTGCTAATTATCCCTTATTTGGGCCACTAGACTAGTTCTTGGGCCCTCAGCCTATTTGTGTGGGCTGATAACAAACCACTACTTAAACATATTAATTTAGGTTAATATATACCATAAATCCTTGTACTCTTCGTAAAATTGAAACTTAGTCCTTTCACTTTTATTTCTAACAATTTAATCTCTGTACTTTTTAGATTTTAAAATTTAGGTTCAACCATTAATAGTATTAAAAATATTTTATTAAATTCGAATTCAATACATCGTTAATTTTTAATTACATGGCTACTAAATGAGGCTTTTTTTTTCAAAATGTCACGCCAACTGGTTTAACAAAAAAAATTATAGTTTTAACAATTGAGCCTAAATTTTAAAATCTAAAAAATAGAAAGACTAAATTCCGGAAAATAGAAATACAATTAAATTCTAAATTTATGAAAAATACTTAATTTATAACATATTTTAACCATTAATTTATTGATATGATTCACAAAAACAATTTAAAAAGAATAAATCTCACAAATAAACTATCATATATATGTTTCCCCACTCATATCAAGAACGTCTAGGTTTAAATTCAGTGGAATTATCATTTTCAAAAAAAAATAGTGGAATTATTGTGATGATATGAATTATGTACAAAATGTATATACCTCCAATACAGCAATCCCTCTATGAAATTTATGACCATAAAATTTGACTCAACCCCTAAAAGATTACAGCCGTAATAAAGATGGGAGAAAAAAAAAGTTTACATTTACATGAAATGATGGTTAAAGAATCAGATCAATTGAGATGCAACTAGCAATGTGGTATGAATCAAAGAAATCTTCACTTTGTATGTTGTGATCGTCAAATTTAGTTATTGATATTGCACTGTTGAAAGTAAGGATTGTCGTACTGCAAATGTTGGGTCCAATAGCCTTTGTATTTAGTGATTCCGATTTCCAACCAGGGTTTCATGACCCCATCGTAGTGTAAGACTGTGGCGTTCTCAATATCATCTGAACTGAGATCAGTGTTGGAACCTAGACCGAGCATGTGCCATCTCTTTTCTAAAGGTACAGTCTGGTTGTAGAAGGTAATCCAACCTATGGGCAAACTTCCTGCCTTCCATAATGGCCTTTCAAGTCCCTGTAACACAACGACGAGGCAAACAAGCATATGATAAAGATATGGGATGCGATAAATCTTGACAAAAAGCTTCAAATTAACATTCTTATAGATTCATCGGAATAGAAAAACACGGCACTAAAATGATTGTTAACCAACAGTAGAATCAAAGATTAAGCTCATACCAGTTGCAAGTAATCACGGTATAACCCGGTTAAATTTCTTCTTCTCCATTCTTGGAGATCAAACAAATTCATGCCGAATGCCCATGTGCAAACACTGGCATTAAACCTCTGTTCCAAAAACGGGTCTGAAAAGTTCACAAACATATGCATCGCACGATAAGAAGGTTCGCTTTCTGTACAAGTCTCCACTGCTGCATTTACTTTTCCCTTCATGTCAACACTCCAAATTTCAGTTAAATCTTTTTTCACTATGATATCATGATCAAGGTGCACGATCTTATTCAGTGCTGGAAAGATGTCTGGCAGATAAAACCGAAGCTGGTTGAGGACGGAAGTATATCTAGGAACACTGGACTTCTGTTCTGCCAATGTTGAAATGTACTTGGTAGATAACCAATCAAAATCGTCTATGCACTGAACATGGATCGTAGCTTTGCCTGGAGGGTTTAATAAAAACCACATTGAAATTGAAGGGAGGTTGAGAAAATCAGTCACCACATGAAAAACAATTTTCTCTGGTTCCTGCATAGCCAATATTGATCATCAGGGTATATTACAACGACCAATATGTAAACCATAGGCTTATTTTAGTGAGGCAAAGGTGAAAGAACTCCATAGCAACTTTGGAAAGCTTATGCCACCGAAACTCAAATCATTATAATCCATTACAAATAATAAATAAATCATTTACTAGTAGTGTAAAACACCAAAGCCTTCTTGCATGATCTAACACAAAGGTGACATCAAAACTTGATGAAAACTGATGAAACCAAAAAGAAAGGGGAAAAAAAACAGGCGGAAATGGCGAAGACAGTTTTACCTTTGCAGAGGAAATTGTGGAGTTAACAACAACAGCACAAGCCAGAATATTGTCAGAGAATACTGAATAGTGATAAAGGTCTGGATCAATCAACTTTTCTTGGTTAGGAAACTGCCTGTCCTCTGGTTGAAGGAAAAAATATTCAGCCGTCAGCTGCATGGAGAGGCAGTGAAGGCCTTTAGGGGTAGTCCTTCCAGCAAGTTGAACAAGATATGACTCTTGATTTCTCTGTGACCGAATCTGTTGTTGCGCATTATTAGCCATGGCACGAAGTTTGTTAGCCATCTGAGAGCAGCTAGGGTATGCACGATTCGCTTTGCCCAATGCAGACTCCATTAATCTCATTTTCTGATTAGCACTGAAAAATCAACTGTTCTTCAGATATAAAATTTTGTGGAAGCAATTTAAGCCTAAATCTAAGCTTAGTTAGTGAATGGTAATCAAGAATTCAAGTTTATTATTGAATATAATGCATTGGTAAGTTTTATCTACTTTTTTTTTTACCTCCGTGGTAATTCAGAATCCTTGCTGGCTTCACCAATTACTTGTTCGATCTCTTTGATTCGATTTCTCAACTCTTTCATCAAGTGAGAGTTGGTATTTGGTGGGTGAAAACTTAAATATGCTTTTGCTCTAACGAGCTGATCTCTCATCTTCCTTACCTTCTCATCCGCCCCGCGAGGTGGAGACGGCAAATGCTGATCAGATCCGCCTGTGTCTTGATTAGGTTGCTCCTACATCCAATAAATAAGTGATAACTATATGTTATAGATGAATTCAATAACTATATGTTAACCCCACCCCAACAGGGGAAAAAAGCCCTGTTTGTAAGCTTCAGGTTCTAATGGCAAGATTACAGAAGAAATTTTTGGTCACAAGAATGACAAATGGAATTTGTTCTGGTATTGCTCGGATTTAAAGATGAGTGCTTTAATGATTTTTACATTACAAGCAAAGGCACAAACTGAATTTGTGACACAAAATGATACAAGGAGGAGGTCTGGTGCAATTTTGAAGGCTGATAATTTTACCAAAACTATTTGGTGCCAGAAAAACAGAACCTGTCTTTATCATATAGATTCACAATAATAATTAGCAACAATACCATCATCTGCTATCCCTCACAAGACTAAAACTATATGTTACTGCAACGTACTCTAAAAACTTACATTCAAATGAATAGCAGCTTGTAATACTTAAGATACATAAACACACCTTTTCCGTGGAGTTCACCCCTTCCGTACTCTGTTGAATTTGATGCTTCTCTTTTCCTTCATGAGTAGTTTCAGAATTTAGAAATGGAGCAACTCAGAATCACATTTGTTTTAAAAGATTCAAGAACAGTACATGCAATCCAAGTAATACTCACCATTTGTTTCTAACAGATCATGATTCTTATCAGAAATGTGACTAACTACTGAACTAAAATTCTTCGCTTTGAAAACAATAAGTTCTGGACCTTTTAATTCTTCAGCACCTTCCTAAATAAGAAAGCGACAAAGATTGATAAGCATAAACTGTTAAAATCATTTCAAGATAAAATGCCCATACCAAATATGTGAGCTAAAGCCATAAATCTTAAAGCTACCTGTTCAATTGCATTGAATCTAAAATTATCTGCCCTATGCTTCTGTATCAAACCAAAAAAAAAAAAATTACAAATCTACCAAAAAGTTAAAAGAAAAAATAGAACAGATTCAAGTAAGAGAGATCCATACAATACTAGCCAAATCCTCAATGAAATCCTTCTTGCCTGTCGTCACAGAAAAAAAAAATGTGAAGAAAACATGATCAGTCAACATCTCAAAAGTTAAATTATATTAAATTAAAAAGGAAATCAAATAAATGAAAGGCCAAAAATATTATATTATAAATGAAAGCAGATTCGATTAGACAATGGATGTTAGCTTAAAGTTATACATATATTTTTCTGTAAGCTAAGACACAAAAATTACTACTAAGTAATCCTCTTTGGCTTTCTTGTTTGATCAACTACTTCTTTAACGATAAAAATGCATTCGAATTTTCATGAAAAAAAAAAAGATTCAAAGATGATTACCGATGGAAGTGAGGGTTTTGAGTCTGAAAGAAACCACCACGATTGGAGCCAGTACAGATAAAGAAAGCAAAGAGAGGATCACAATCCTCAGCCATCGGCGATACTTCTTCATCAATCGATAAAATTTACAAAAAAAAAAAATTGGCAAATTTATAAAAACATACACACACACACTTCGCCTGGTGAGTTTCCTCTTTCCTTCTCTTAATCGTTCTCCAAGGAGCACATTTCACAAATTCAAATCGGCAACGATTCGATGCTTAAGTTACAAGGAACCGAAGTTCAAAAAATTTAAATAAAAAAATCAGGGCTTCATTTTTTGCTTTTGGCGCTTTTTCCAGAGGGGAAAACCGTACCTTTGGAACTTCGTTCACGTTTTCGGTTTACGGTTCAACAACATGAGGAAGGAGACTTTTCCTCATCGTTTTTAATCTTTGCTTTTTTCCGATTTTCTTGGTTTTTTTCAACTTTTTAATTATTTTTTTCCATTTTATGATTTAGAGAATCAAATTGTTTTTCTGATCTGGAATTCTGGAATCATACTAATTATTAATTAACAAATTAACATATATATACATATATTCTGGCATGACCTGGGGGCAAGGTGTTTTGAACTCTCACAGCTTTGACTTCGCGGATTTCATATTATAACAAAGGAGATTTGAATCGCGAGAAAGACGAGGGAGAGAGATGGACATGGTGGTGGCTTACTCACTGGTTAATGATGTGGATGATTAATATTGGCCGTTGATTTTAGCCATCACTATGACGAGATTGAAATTCTTTTAGAAAATTAATTGTAGCTTAGCTGTCCAAATTAATTTGGGAAATTATTTTTGAACTATTATAAAATTTAATTTTCAATAGCTGTACATCAAATAATTATAAGAAGATTGTTACATTTTTAAAATATATATATAAATTGTATCGGTTGTTAACTAAGAAAACTGTATCTGTTGACAAAAAAAGAAAGGAAAAATGAATAACGGTACACGCCAACTTTTAGGGTAAACTCCCTAGTTAATCACTCTGACTTTTTAAGGTATTTTTATTTTGGTTACTAAAAGTGAAATTTTTGTAATTTTGTCACTCAACTTCTAATAATGGTTATACTTCGTAAATTTAGGGTAAACTAAATTCAAAATCATTAAACAATTAGTAAATTTATATTTTGATTATTCAATTTCAAAAAGTCACTAAATGGTCACTAAATTATTAAAAAAAATTCATATTAAGTCATTGGGATGTTAAAATCGTCATTGTATGATATTCTCCATTCTCGCCTCTAGCACCAATCAAAAGGGTAAATCTCTCTTCCTCTTCTACAATTTAGTTTTCTTCATGAAACAACTTTGAATATCATGAATCTGTGAACTAATTTCGGAACAACTTTCTTTTTCGATATCTGACAACGATTATTATATCAACTTGGTTCTAAGATATGTTATTTTACTAGTCAATGAGTATTGTTCCGCTGCATCAATTGTTAAATCATTGTTCAAAGCTCGCTAGCCAAACTTTAAAAAAAAAAACCTAAAAATTCAGTGACTAAAATAAAAATATTTTAATAATTTAATGACTATTTTGTAACTTTTGAAATTAAATATAATTTGCTTAACAAACTAAGAAGTATTTTACTAGGGATATTATATGTGTAAAAATTTTCATCTTCGTTGTATTATATGTGTAAAAATAAATAAATTATAGTCGATTGTATTTTTTTAATATTAACTCAATTAAATATATATATTCAACTTTTTTAATAAGTGTCACTTGCACATGAAATGTGTGTCCTAACTCCCCAAGGCTCATGCCAACTACAATTGCCAATTAACGAGCAGTCATAAAGATTATATATGTGTACTAACTCATTATTTTGGTTGTCAAAAATAATACTTATTATTATTAATTAATAGATTATATTGTAAAAGCATAGGTTTTTAATTTAATATTTGAAATAGGATTTTTAAGTCCCGCTATGCCGGGATTTTTAAATTATTTTTAATAGATTTTTTATTCATTGATATAACTTAATTTTAAATTAAATTTTATTTGGTAATAATTAATTATTTAAAAATTTATTTTTAAATTGTATTAATATTAATATATTTTATTTTATACTAATTACAAAAAGTTAAATTTATGATAACTATTTAGAATCATATACAAATAATAAATTAATATGTGTTATCATAAAACAATCACTTTAAATAAATTAAAAAAATTTAGATACGACATTATTAAAAGAGATAACCACTAGGATTAATATCTATGGACCTTAAAATAGATTTGAAAAATATATTAATTCTATAAAAAATAATTTTAAATTTTAATTCTAATGAAATAAACTCTTTTCTTTTTTATCTCATTTTTATTTTTCCCTTCTCCCATAACCTACAGTGAAAGAAAAAAAAGTACAAACATGTAAAGTATTTTTATGTCTTTTACTTTCTATATCAACACGTGTGTTAACATGCAATCAACTCATCTAAATAAGTCAGTAGAAAACTAAAATAAATCATAAGCTTAAAGACCAATTTAAAATTTAATAGATAGTTTAGGGGCATGTCATAAATAAGCCTTTTTCTTTTTTATCTCCTTTGTAATTTTCTTTCTCCTTGTAACTCACAGGTAAAAGAGAAATACACAGGTGTCGTTTTCTCAAGCCACCGTATCTACAGTGCTTCCATGTCTTCGACGTTTATACTTTATACTAGTATTATATTATGTCCCCCGCTACGCCCGGGGAATTTTAAATTTTTTAATTATTTAGTACTAAAAACTTTTTAAAATGAATTTTAATAAATTATTATTTTAGATTTTATTTATTATGAAAAATTAAAATGTATTAAATTATTTAAGGTTGGATAAAATTTTAAATACATTTAAAAACAAATAAATTTATATTTTAACAGGATTTGAATGCTCATTATTCTTAGTGGTACCTACAATTAACCTAAAATTAACTATTTAAATACATTATATAATAAGCAAAAAATGGCTAGTAAATCGTTATAATTTATAAATCCAAAATAAAATTCGACCTTCTTAAACTTCATCATGGCCGGGCTAAGATTCATCTGAAAAATAAAAAAGTTTAGATAAATATATAGGTTTGAAAAAAAGGTTTTGGCATGAAAATAAGACTTGTTTAAAAATCAAATTAGAACTCGGATAAGTTTTTTTGGCTTAAGCTAAATTCAAACTTTGCAAAAAAAAAATGTTTTCCACTGTTTTATTGTTATTGTATTATTATATTGTTATTGTTTGGATATTGAATAACTAGACTTTTTAAAATTTATTTTCAATTTGTTGGAAAATATTTATTTTAATATTTTTAGTGTATTTAATGTATTATATTTTTTAAATTTATATGTATATAAAAAATTTTAATACGAGCAAGTTGAGTCAGGCTTGAGTTTTAACTTTTTTTTATCCAGGTCGAGCTTGAGTAAATTTTTAGACCCTTTTTTCGGGCCAAAATTAAAATTTTGTTATGCCCAACCAAATCCGACCCAATCTATGATCACCTCTAAACCTTCTAAATATGTAATCTTAAAATGAATTAAAATTAATTATTTATACTTTTTAATAATTGGGTCGACCCCGAAAGAAAATTTTAAATTAATTTGTGAATCAACATTTACAACAATCAAATTAAATATATTATTTAAAAATAAAATAATTAATTAATTTTTTTCTAATATAGATTTTGTAGAAAATTCATTTAAATGTTTTCTATAATTTATTTTTTTTAAATCAAGATAAAAACACACACACACACAAAATTTTTTGTTTTATTGTTTTCTCCTTTTTTTTCCCTTCTCGTTTACTTTCTCTCCTTCCCGGCCATCCAGCAAACCCTCCCATACACACACACACACACACACACACACACACAAAGACAGGTGTTGGTGGCGGAGCTAAGCACATCTCCGGTGGTTTGCTACAGTACCCATGTTTGTTACTTTTATATACGGGTTGTTAAACTTTGTCCAATATTGAAATATTTGTTGAGCTGTTTAGTTTAACGATATGACTTATTATTTTATGAGTAAAATTGTATTATTAGCCCTTGTATTACGCATAAGTTACAAATTTAATCTGTATATTTTAAATTAGTTATTTTTAATTATTATATTTTTAAAAAAATTTGAAATTTTAATCACGGTAAAAATAGTAATTGTTAAATTCTTTAAGTTAGATTATGGTATTTTCAAAATCCTATGCAATATATATATTTTCACGCGTGTGGTCATTTTAAGTTACTATTTTCATATAATATTCACACAAAAAAAATTATCTTATTTTAGTTATTAGATTTAATGGCTATAGTTTTAAGATTCACAAAAACATATATATAGGGACTAAAAATGATCAAATTTGAGAAGATGAACTAAATTCACAACTTATGTATAGTACGAGACTAATAGTAGAATTTAACCTAATAAATTTAACTGATACTATTTAAGTTTGCATTGAAATTTCAAAATTTAAAAAGTTCAAAGACTAAAATCGATCAAATTAGAGTATATGGACCAAATTCACAACTTAAGCATAATACAAGGACTAGTAGTGGAATTTGACATATTTTTAATATATTTATAAATAATTAATAAATATAAGGAACAAATATCAAAACTATACATGATCTTTAATTCAACGTGCAATGGTGTTCGTCAATTTTAATTTTGTACAATTTTATATACAATTTTTTTGTTTGATTCATATTTCACAAATTACTAACATTATATAAAAAATAAATTTATATATTTATTTATTTAAATGTATATCTACATTTTAAGTTTCATGTATACAATTATACAAAGTCAAAATTTATATATTAAATTAAAATTTATATATATATATTTGATAGTTGGAAGGAAACCAATGAAATTATAAACGGTGACTTCTAGTTGTAACCGCCTATGAGTATAGTTGGACACCTATTTCACGTGAAATAAACTATTATTTTCTTTTTAGGAAAATAAATTCTATTTGTTTTTTTCTTTAAATTAACTCATAGAAATATATATAGAATAAAGCAGTTGGTGATTCATGGTAATTGGCAACATGCACTATAGCGGCACACCGCACATGAATCTTGGGAAATTTCTAAGGAAAAACCCCCATTGTTTAATGCTTATGCCAACCAATGCTGTAATGTTTCTCAGTTTGTAACACCCCCTACCCGTACCCGTCGCCGGAATAGAGTACGAGGCATTACCGAGGAGTACAAAAACACTTACAGATAATTTAAATATATTTTCATAACAACTTGTCTCGATTTCATACTATTTCATATTTAAACTTTACTCACCAAAGTATTTGAAATATCATCTTTATGCAAATAGCACACATGAGGTACATAATTCCATAGTTAAGAATGAACACATTTATCAAACATATTCCACATTCATATATCAATGTCTTACATTTCCATATATCAATAACCGTCATTTTTCTTGTTTTTCAGATAATTATGTGTAACCATTGATAAGCATGTAATTCACTGTTTCTTCCTGTCAATCACAATTTCAAATGACAAATTCGTGTGAATCAGGTCAACCTCATTAGGTGTTTAAATTCTGTCACTTTGATTCACATACTCATAATTTACTAATATATCTTGTTAAACACAATCTCTGAATGATAAAATCACATAATTAAGCTCAATAATAATATTGATAACATTACTTACATTTCTTTTTCCACATGTTACATTTACGACTTACCAACTTGTCCATCCAAGGAACAGCTTATAGATTTAAGTACATCGTGATCTGAAGCCCGAAATCTAGCTGAAGCACATAAGTGCTAAACGGCAGCCCGAAGGCTAACTGAAGCACATAAGTGCTAAACGGAAGCCCGGAGGCTAACTGAAGCTCATCAGAGCTGAACTGAAACCCCAAAAGGGTTAACTGAAGCTCATATGAGTTAACGGAAGCTCGTAAGAGTTAAACGGAAAGCAAACACGAGAATTCGCAACAAATGCTGAATCTCGGTTTACTTGGGTAATTTACCTTCAATTCATCTTTTTCACTGAAAGATTGTACTCATTTCCTGCGTTCCGTTCCTCCGAAATTCTCAGTTTAATTTCATAACTTTTGTACATAATTTACTTATTTTCAACAATTAACATACATAAATATTAATCACCATTCATAAAATAATATTGAAATTTAATAATATTAACAAATGGTCACTAAATTTAGTTATATAAACTCACAAGTTCGATTTTTGTATTATAGCGATAATCATAATTTCATAATAAATATTCCAAATAAAACATTATATCGTTTCTAATTCAACACTTATCGATTATAATCGGGCATGTAATCAGTTTATACACGATTCATTCATATATTTTTGTATATTTTCCTCCTCCTCCTCTCCATCCACATCCTTAGTATAAACAACACATTTGTAGGTAACATTATCTATAATTTTCACTATCTATTTATGTGAATATTCAAGCTGTCCATCTGTGTCATAGTCACTAAATTATTTTTATCTTGAGCTACAGAACTCCAAATTAAGATCCATGAATTTTCCCAGAAACTAGATTCACATATCTTCTTACCATAAAATTTTCATAATTTTTGGTTGGGCCAATTAATACAGTTTATTCATTGAAGTCTCCCCTGTTCTGCTGTCTGATAGTTCTGACCCTTCTTCACTAAAAATTAATTATCTTCTCGTAAAATATTCGAATGATGTCCTCGTTTATTTCTCTTGAAACTAGACTCATTCAGAATTCTAAAAATATAAATTTAAGCCTCTAATTATTTTTATCCAATTTTTTATGATTTTTCAAATTCAAAACAGGGGAATCCGAAATCATTCTGATCTTGTCTCACAAAAGTTTTTGTATCTCATGATTTAAAATTCTATTGCTTACAAAATTTCTTTTATAAGAAACTAGACTCAATAAGCTTTAATTTCATATTTTATTCATCCTCTAATTCCATTTCTACAATTTTTGGTGATTTTTCAAAGTTAGACTACTGCTGCTGTCCAAAACAGTTTTAGTGCAAAATGTTGATTTCCATTTTGCCCCAAATTTCACAATTCATACAATTCAGTCCTTGCTCAATTAACCCCTCAATTAAGATAATTTTCTCAATTAATACTTTTCTTAAACATTATAAGTTATTTCATAACTATTTAAATTCATAATTTCCACATAAAACTCTAACTTCAAACTCTTTTACAATTAGGTCCCAAACATTCACTTTCTATTCAATTCTTACAATAAAATTAACATATAAACAATTTAAAACTCTAATTCCATGCCAAATCATCATATACTTCCAGTACATATGTATATAAACTTTCAATTTCTTTCATAGAATCAAAAACTAATGAATTCAAAAAGTGGACCTAGTTGTAAAAGTCACAAAAACACAAAAATTTCAAGAAATAATCAAGAATTGAATAATCAAGAATTGAACTTACTTGGAGTAAAAATATGAAAAACCAGCTTAATAGAACTCCTCCATGGCATTTTTCTGATGAGAATGCAGAAAAATAAAGAGAAATCTAGATAATTTCACTTTAGTCCTAGCTTTATTAAGTAAATTTTGCAATTTTCCAGTTTTACCCTTAATTCTCCTTATTTTCTTGCTGATTTCATGCCCTTGGCATCCAGCCCAAATAGACATTGGGTCTATTTTCCTTTTAAACCCTCTTTCTTTTATCAATTAAGCTATTTAGTCATTTCCCACAATTTTGCATTTGATACAATTTAGTCGTTTTTTTTTCAATTAACTATCAGAACTTTAAAATTTCTTGACGAAACTTTAATACTAACATATTAACACTCCATAAATATTTATAAAAATATTTATGGCTCGATTTAAAATTATCGAGGTCTCGATACCTCGTTTTTGATTCTAATTATTTTAATATTTATTTTTAGTACACTATTCACTATTTTCAAATTTTTTTTCCTAACTTCACATTTAATTTATACTCACTAAATTAATAATATTTTCTACTCATTTGTCGGATTTAGTGATCTCGAATCACTGTTCCGACACCACTGAAAATTAAGCTGTTACACAGTTCTTGGATATGTTCAAGGATTGAACTATTTATTCGATGTTGTAGGCCAATTTTGGCCTGTTTATATTTAAACCCATACATTTTACCAACCAAAACCCATTTACAGCAACCAAATCTTAAAACTCAACTAAAACCCAAACAGACTCAGCCCAAATCATTAGCCCAATTACCCCCTAAACTAAAACCCAACCTAAATAAAAAACCCAATTGCCCATTAAGTCAAACTAGGGTTTCAGACACCTGCTCCACCGCCAAGGTCACCTCAGCACCGCCCATGTCAGCCACCGAACTCCAGCAAGTTGCACCTGCAAAAATTCAAACGAAAAGGATAGAAATTAATATAAAAAAAACCCATGTACATGGCTATAAAAACCAAATCGAAAATCAGTGTAAAAGAGAGGAGCAATTTTTTGATAAATACAAACACGAAATATTCAAAATAGAGATTCAAACATAAAAAACATAGAGATTCCATACAAAAGGATCAAATCGGAGTATTAAAAGAGGTGGTTTTATTTTTATTTTTTTCCTATTTCCGATTATGTTCTTTTCTTCCCTTTTCTTCTTTTTTTTTCTTTTCTTTCGAATCTATTACATAAATATATATATTATTAAAAAGAAAAAAAACTAAATTTTTTTTATCTTTTTCGAAAATCCACGATGGTTGGCTACAGCAGACCAACGGCGGCTCGCGGCGGCGCACGATGGCCCCATGGCCAGATTCTGGACTCGTCCAGAGAATTCTCTCCCTCCCTCTCCCTTTTTTTTTCCTTTCAAATGTTGAAAATGATTTTTTTTTGAAAAATTTTGGCCTTTTATAGCCCCCTAAAACAACGTCGTTTTGGGGTTGGCCATCAACACCTAAAACGACGTCATTTTGAGCCGACCCGCACACGAACCAGACCCGCTCCAGAGGATCCGCATGTTTTTGTTCGATGGTCTAATTGCTATACTGGCCCTTCCTCTTTTTTCTAATTTTGCAATTAAGTTTCAATTTATTTTCAATTGGGCCCCTAATTCTTCGCGCTTTTCAACTAAGTCCTCTATGCTGCGCAGCGTTTTAAAGGCATGGGAAAATTTCTCGTTTGGTCCCCCTATGTTTCACGCGCGTTCAAATAAGCCCTTTCTTTTTATTTTTATTTCGAATTCGCCTCAAAAATTTCATTTTTAATTCAATTTCGTCCTTTTTTTCACTTTTCCTCATTATTTTATTTTAATGTTAATATTATTTATACTATTATATTTTATTACTGTTATTATTATTATATTTGTTATTTATTAGCATTTCATTATTGTTATTTTTACTTAATACTTATATATATTATATAGTATTATTAATTGTTTTTAATATTATTGTTTTTGTTAATATTTTCGTATTTAATTCAATTTCGTCCTTTTTTCACTTTTTCTCATTATTTTATTTTAATTTTAATATTATTTATACTATTATATTTTATTACTGTTATTATTATTATATTTGTTATTTATTAGCATTTCATTGTTGTTATTTTTACTTAATACTTATATATATATTATAGTATTATTAATAGTTTTTAATATTATTGTTTTTGTTAATATATTCGTATGTCATATATATATTCTTTTAATATATATATTATACTCCATATTACACACATATATATTAATATTATATTATGTATATTATTTTTTAAAATATTATATTTTTTTATATATTATGTATATATTTTTAATATCATATTATTCATATATTTTATTATAATATGTATATATTTTTAATACTATGTATATACTTTTTAATATTATTATTATGTTTATATTTTAATATATATACGTATGTATATAGGTAACATTATTAGTGTTTTTAATATCATGTTTCTGTCACTTTACTAACTATTATTATATTATATATATTCATTGTTTTTATTTCGTGTTTAATACTATTATTACGTTTAATATCGCATGCATTGTTATTGTTTTTAATATTATTGTCATATTTATTATTTGTTTCGATGTATTTCTAACTATTTTATTTTTTATTTCTTACCCATTCTGTATCAGTTTGCTTTTCTTATTATATTATCAGCATATCATTATTTTTATTATTATTTTTTTTATTGTAAATATTGTTTTTATTTTTATCCTATTTTTCATTCATTATATCATTGTTTGCACCGTTTATTTATTTATGAAATATTTTTATTCATGTTTTTTATTAATTTCAATAAATAAAGTAATGTACCGATTTAACATTAAGTCATCGATTTCATCGCTATGTTGGATGAAATTCGTCGGCTGGTGTTAAAAACGGAACGCCCTCCTAAAAAAACCGAAAACTAAAAATTCTCATTTTTTCAATCGGATCACGATTAAATATTAAATTGAACTCGTATTTTTGAAAATTAAGACAACACATGTTTAATGAGATACCAATTTTGGGCGTCGCGAGGGTGCTAATACCTTCCTCGTGCGTAACCGACTCCCGAACCCTATTTTTCTCTGGCTTTTGACGTAGACCTAAACTCAGCCTTCTTTTTGTTTAAAAAATAAATTTTCTTTTAAAAAAGAGGATTTATTAGGTATCCGATCACACCTAGGAAAAAGGATCGGTGGCGACTCCCTTTTTTAATAAAATCGAAAGTCGGTTTTCAAATTTCAATAAATCGCCTCAATTAGCGGCCAAGCAAAATTTTTACGTCGCTACATCCGATATGATAGAATTTGCTATATGAGGTGTTCAATTGGTTAACCGACCCGAACTAGCATTAATTAAATTAATTGAACTTTTTAAACCTTTAACCGTTAATCAAACCGGAATTTTTTCAAAAAAATTAACCGAACCAAATTTTTCGGTTAATTCGGTCAGCTAACCAAATTAAACCAAATTTATATTTTTTTGTTAAAATAATTATAAAACATATAAAAATTTAAATAAATTAACTGAATTTAATATATGTAAAATGTATATAAAAAATATACATTTTCGGTTAATTCAGTTAATTAACCGATTTTGAACCGAATTAACCGTTAACTAAACTTCTAAAAAATTATTAACTGACTCCCAATTGAATTAATTCTATTAATCAACTGATTAACTGCATTAACTCGGTTTGATGGGTTAAATCAGATTTACCCGAAATTTGTACACCCATAATTTGTAGTACTATTTTTCTTTTGTGTTGATGCATACCAAATTAAGTGCATTTCAAAATACTACTTTAGTTATATTATTATTTTTAAATATATTTTCACATATATATTTATAGTTTAATTTTTCATTTTCTTAATTAAATATATTAATACATGTGCAAATAAACTGCAATTTTATACTTAGAGAATATATATATCTTTATATATTAATATAATAAATTGTAAATTTATTAACTAGGTCAAATAAATTAATTTAATTATTATAATATATTTTTAATTTGATTATATAATGATGAAAACGATTAATACAAAAATATAATAAATATTGTTTTGAATTTTGAAATATCAAACTCATATCAACCGATAGGGGTGTTCAAACTTCGGTTAAAACTGAATTAATCACCCGAATAGACCTAGTTTGGTTAATCGGTCAATTAAAAGTTTTTTAAAATTTTGTTTAACGTTAATTCGGTTCAAAATCGGTTAATTAACCAAACTTAATAAATAATATTATATATTATATGCATTAGGCTATTACTAGTTCAATTAATTCGGTTAATCCGGTCAAATGAACATTATAAATTTATTTATTTTTGATATGTTTTATACTTGTTTTAACAATATATATAAAGTTTAGTTAATTCAATTAACCAACCGAATTAACTGAAATATTTCGGTTCGATTAATTCTTTTGACAAAATTCAGTTCGGTTAATGATTAAATGATTAAAAAGTTCGATTAAATTGGTTAATACTAGTTCAGTTTGGTTAATCGATCGTTTAACCATTTGAACACCCCAATCAACCGATGCGAGTAGCAAAAGTCAAAACTAATTGTAACATATCGAAGCAATTGAAATGCATAGAAAATTTGACCAAAATGAATCTTAAATGATTTGATATCGATTTAATATTGAAATGATAATACATTATCAACTATTGTGATATTTGTTGAAACCTTTTTTGAAATCGAATTTTATTTTAAAACAAAAATGGGAGTCGCCACCAATTTTTTTTAATTAGATGTGATCGAATCACCTCAAGACTTTGACATTTTAATAAAATGTTAGATTTATTAAAATTATTTTTGGTCTACAAAATCTAGGAAATGGGTTTGGGTGTCAGATACGTATGAGGAATGATTAGCACCCTCATAACGCCCAAAATCGGTACCTAATTGATCACTTGATGTCTTAGAGTCGAGAATTGAAAATTCAAAAAAAATTTAAGATACAACCCCTTCTTGCATGATTGCAAACTAAATTGAATTTTATGGAAATAGCCTTTTTTATTTCTAGTCAATCGAGAAAATGATCGTGTCCCGTAAGTTAGGGCACGATATCTTGAATCCTCGAAAATAAGGACTCTCGTTATTTGATTATTACCTAAGTCTTATATATTTTGAATTTTAAAATGATGCTCGTTTATCTTGGTTCAAAGAGAAAGTCATACCCCATAAGTTAGTGCACTATTTATTGAATCCCTAAACAAAGAACATTGCCTCGATTTTAAAAAATTCATTTTTTAAGCATCGGGTAAAAATGAATATAACGTTTAATGCAAAATGCGATTAATTTATTCAAGTGTTGGCACAAAAATAAACGAATATTTAAACATGTTGCATAATATGGAAATGACAGAAATAGTATAGAATAACTTACATGATAAAAAAAGATGATAACAAAATAATAGCAAGTGGTAGTTGGAATAAATTTAAGCCGATTAATAATACTAATTAATAATGGAAATAATAGTAAAATAATAAGTGGAACATTAGTAATGACAAAAAATGGTAAAAATAATAAAAAAGTATGATAATGCTATGATTATTAGTAATGATAAAATAAAATATTAATTAGCTAAAATAACCATTTAACAATAACATCAAATAAAAAATAAAAACAAAAATGAAATAAAATGAGATGATTAAGAAAAAAATGCAAGTTATGTAAATTAAAGGATAAAATACTAAAAAATAAATAAATAGAAAAAGGGCAAGATCAAATAAAAAGATTAAATCGAAACCATAATAAAATTTTAAGCAATAAAATAATAAAAGCAGTAAATAAAATGCATAATTAAATAAATGAGAGATTAAATTGAAATTTAAATAGAACTTAAAGCACAAATTGCGAAGTAAATAAGGAAAAGGGAAGTAAAGGACTAAATTGAAAATATAACAAAATTTAGCGCCTAGATTACAAGGAAACATAATATAAAGGATTAAATTAAAATAGAATATAAAAGTTTAGGGACTTAGAGGGCAGTTATCCCAATCCTATTTACATGTGTCATTCCCTCAAAGGGTCAACAGTGAGTCAGGGGACTAAATTGCACAATAATAAAATAAAAAAAAAAGATAAAAATAAAATAAATAAAAAAGAAACAAAAAAGTAGAAGGACCAAAATGAAAATTACTCTTCCATGCGAAAACACGTGGATCCTAGGGGCGATTCCGGTCGTACTTTAAAACAACGCTGTTTTGGGTCTTCTAAAGTCAGGCTAAAACGACGTTGCACTGAGGCCCTATATAAGTAAAAATTTTTTGAAAATTTTCACTTTTCTCCTGCATTTAAAAATAAATTTCTATTTTTTCTTTTTTTTCTTTAAAGGCATCTTTGAGTTCGGCCATAGGGCCATTGTCGCCCCGCCGTGGCCACTGGTCATCGGCAACAGCGACCGTCTACTCTGGTGGCCAAAGTTTTAAAAAAAATCATTTTTTAGCCATTTTTAACGCCTAAGAGCTAGATCTGAAGGCTAATGCCTTCTAAAATCAGAAAAAAGGGAAAAAAAACTTTCAGCTTGCGTACTCATCGAACCGTCAGCAAAACCCTAGTGGGCTCTGAGGTATTCAGTGACCGAAGATGGTCACCAACGGCAGCAAAAGGCGAAATGACAGGTAAAAAGGGTATTATATTTTTTTATTTGTTTAAAAAATAAGAAAAATAAACTACCGTTTTGTTTTATTTGTTCTTGTTATTTCAAAATCTCGTAAAAAGAATACATCTAAATGTTATTGCTTTTATAGCCGATTACTTATATTTTCTTTTCTTTTCTTTTTCATTGTTTCTGCTATTTCTGTCATCTGTCTCGTTTCTTATTTCTTTGCATGTGTTTGTGGCAAGGTCAATAGCGCTAGGGAGCTGTGCCTTGCCATTTTGGTGCAATGATGGCAGAGGATGCGTCAAGCATCGGGCAGTGAGCATGCTGACGTGGTGAGGTGCAATGCGAGAGGGGATTTAGGATTTAGGGTTTTCTAAAAATTTTTAGGCTGTGGACTTGGGCTTAAGTGTATTGAGTATTTAGAGTTTTGTAAATGGACTTGACTATTGGGCTTGTAATTTGGACTATTAACATACTTTTTATTTATTTTTATTTTGGATTTTGTTTTATTTGTTTGAGTCAGATAAAATTAACCCGTTACAATATTTATATAGTAACACGAATATATTAATCCAAATTTAGTATGGTACGGATAACTTTATTTAAGTTTATATATTTAATTTTGAGGATAATCAAAATGAAACATTATAAAATACAATCAAATTAATATCAAAATCCGAACTAAAATGTTTTCAACTATGTGCGTTACTTGTTTTTCATTAATATTTTATGTTTTTAAACAATTGTTTAAATTCTTACAATTTATAATTTTGGATTTCTCATACATAATATATATTTTCAATTGCCTCGGGAGGATGCGAGATGTACGGAAATTAGAGAAGAAAATCAGCACTTCTATCATGAGCTTCACTAAAACAAACATTTTTATCAAAATATCTAATCACTTATCAATATTTCTAATAGGGTAATATTGATAAATCGTTAAATATTTGAGGAAAAGCTTTTCCTAAGTTTTCTTTAGTGAAGCTTGTGACTTATAGGTCAAAACTTTTATGAGTAGAGTTATTTTTGTACATGTCAAAACTCTTATTAGTAGAGTTGAAATGCAAATAAAAAAAAATTATGTATTTTTTTATAATTTGAGTGTAACTTTGGTATTTTTGATAAAGCTTTCGCAATAATAATAATTTTAGAATTCAAATTTAATCTAAAATGTATAGAGAAGAATTCTTATAAATTTTTAAATGGTAATTATTAACTTGGTTGAATTTTTTTATTTAATTTTTTTAATAATATAGAAATTAAATTAATCAATAAAATAACTGAGTAGTTGCCTAAGAATAGCAACCTTGTTTAAAAAGACCTTTGAGTAACCAAAGTTACAAGAACATCGAACTGATTGCCAAGCAAATTAATTCACCAACATTGCTAGACAAACGGGTCAATGAACAACCCTGAAGCAACCCCAAAACCGGATATAATTGAACCAAAGTTACAAGAACATCGAACTGATTGCCATCGAACTGATTGCCAAGCAAATTAATTCACCAACATTGCTAGACAAACGGGTCAATGAACAACCCTGAAGCAACCCCAAAACCGGATATAATTGAACCAAAGTTACAAGAACATCGAACTGATTGCCAAGCAAATTAATTCACCAACATTGCTAGACAAACGGGTCAATGAACAACCCCAAAACCGGGTATAATTGGTCTTTGGGACTTCTGAAGCAAAATAAAACAAAAATAAGAAAAGCTCAAATGCTGAATCTGCGAGAATGTTAGACTTGCATTAAATACAGGGATAATTATCTTAATGTGGTGTCATCTATTTTTTATTGTAAGAGAGTTATCAATAAAAAAATTTATTTTATTGTTACAAGAGTAGATACCAACAATGTTGTTAAATTGAACTAATTGATAATATTATAAAAGTGAAACATCATATTATATCAAACTTGTTAATCTGAGGCAGAGAGTGTGATGATGATAAGAAAGTTGATTCGCTTATGATAGGTAGAAAACTAGAGTATAGAGGTGAAGGGAGACAGAGAAGAAACTGAACATTATTTGTGCTATTAGGGTTGCTCAAAAAGAGAGAAAATCCTTTATTTATCACACATTGGAGCATTTGTAGGCAAGAGGGTTTCTTATCTAGTTACCTCACATCACTGACAATTTTAGTATACGATTGAACATGTGGTCGAGAAGGTGGCAAAGTCATGATACACTAGTTTGTCATGTATGACTTTGAGTGGTTACTAGATGGTTTCTTTTGAGGAGGGTACACTCATAAATAGTTGGTATCCTAAAAATGGATACTTTTTTTCGGGTAATATGAAACATACGGGTGGTTGGTTTTTGAATAATCTTTCAAATGAAATAAGATAAAAGGTTATCAAGTAGGATATAACAAAATTAAAATAGAGAGTAAACATTAAATTTTAGCAAAGGACTAACCCTATGATTAGACCCTTATTTTAATTTTCCAATTTAAGATTTATACAATTACATTGTGCTAAGGTCAGAGGCTTCAGCTTTTGCTAACTGTGCCCCATGTTTCATTTGCCATTCAGTTCAGTGCATCCGATGTGTTGGTGTAAAACGCAGCGTTTTGCTGAATTTTCTCCATTTAGGGCGGCAAAATTAAATTACAATCGGTTCCACAAATTGCTTTTCTTTTTGCTGACGTGGCGAGTTTCTATTGGCTTTTAATGACACTTGACCGCAATACTTATTATATCGGCCACCATCCTAAAGAATCGATAAAATTCTCTCTGTATCGCGTTGAGTGTGAGTGACGACGAGGACGAGGACGAGGACGCTCCGTTTTGCAGATTCTCTCATCCCGTATTTTGATTCTTCTTCGATTGACGGTGCAATGGTTTACGTAACATCGTGGGACGAATTCGTCGAGCGAACCGTGCAGTTGTTCCGTGCCAGTCCTGAATCTGTATGTTAACTTTACGCTTCCTCTTTTCTTTTTTTCTCTATTATTAATATTGTTGTCGTTGTCACGGAATAAATGGTGATTTTGCCCGATCTGTTTTTCTGGATTTGGATTGGGCGTGAGCTAGACGCGGTATTGCATGAAGTACCGGCATTGCGATGGAAAATTGGTCTTGAAGGTTACTGACAACAAAGAGGTATGTATGAATTGAATTTGCCTAATTGTTTATGTCGTTGGCTTTGTTTGATTCAATTCTCGTGGTTTAGTGTTGATTTATGTTTAGTTGCCGAAGAATTAGGCAGATTTGGATAAATTAAGGAAAATTTATGAGAATTTGAGCATGGATTTGCAGATATGCGTTGTATGGACTGGACAACGTGCTTGAGATTATGTCTATTTGTAGCTCTCTTGACGGAGTGGCAGCAGTGATTTCCTTCTTTTTCTATTCTTCACTTGTTTTGTTGCTTCTTAGTTTCCAGAGTTGTCAAGTGAATATTCTTTTTCTTTTAACAGTTTGCATTTTGCCTTTCAATCAGAGACTGAAGAATTTGATAGCTTTTAGTTGAGGGAAATTAAAATTGCAAAACTCTTATCATAGATAGCAGAAGACCTAGGTTTCTTCAAGTAGCCTTATGAACCAGATCTCCGTAACTATTTGGTAAAGTTGGCACAAACATGTTGTCTTGTTAGTTTGCTATCTTTTTTTGTGGCCATGTTTATATAGACTATGCGGAAGAAATAGAAAATAAGCTCGGTTCCTTTTTCATTGCCGGCTCCAAATTAGAGAATATGCTAATACATTTGACTATTTCGCTAGTGGTAAAAAACCAGGAGTGAATCTTGTAATGACTTAATGCTACATTAGTCATTTTTTGCGAGAATTGTAGAAGGGGAAGAAAGGCAAGGAAAATTGCATTAAAAGAACATCAAGGAAGCCCTTCCAATGAGTTTTCATTAAGGAGGGAAGTGATACAATTTGATGTTTTGAGAAATTTTTTATTTATATGGACAAAATGTTCCTCGTAACTCTTGCCTTGTTTTGGATCTTCAAAATCCCTAAGGGTTATGCTTGCTTTCCATCTTAACTGAGTTGCTCAGTTGTGTTTATGATGTGAATTTTTGGAAAATCACATCCCAAAAGCTAGCTATTGAGGTTGGAGAGCCTAGGTCCATATGAACCCCACAAGGAAATCCCATAGTTTCCTACATGGGATCTAAGTCTCATGCAATTGGGCACATAACAATTCACCACGCTTTGCAGTCTTGATGCCCATGCGGGCTGGCTTTGCACTAGCTTAATTTAGCCCCAGAAGAACATTGCAATACCGACATCACCACCTGCACTACACAATTGCAACTGAGAGATGTGATGATGGACTCTGATACCAATTGATATGAAACTTTGGAGAACTAAACTCCAAAAGCTAGCTATTGATATTGGAGAGTCTAGGTCCATATAAGCCTCACTAGGAAATCCCATACTTTCCTACGCGGGATTCAAGCCCTATAACTTGCAATTCGGCACGCCCATTACAATTTAGGCAAGTTCATTTCAAGTATTAAACTGATTCCTTCAACTCACAAACTGTATAATCCCTGACTGAAATAGTGAATTGAAAGGTGATGATTGGCATCTAAGTTTAGAGAAAATATTCTGTATGGACAAAATTTTCCTTTGTGACTCTGGCCTTGTTTTGAGATCTTCAAAATCCCTAATGGTTATGCTTGCTTTCTGTGTTGCTCAACTGTTAGCTAAGTCTGGCAATTGGCAACTTCTATGTTGATTTCTTTAACTTACAAACTTAATCTTCCATGTTGCTTGAATATTTCAAGTTTGAATCTATAAGTTATAGACCTATAATAGCATCTGTATTGGACGAATGACCAAAGCAGTTGAGGGATCTCTTCTAAAAATCAGTATAATCTGTTTTGTTGTGAAAATATGAGACTTGTTCCTAGTGTACATGTACTTTTTTTGTGGTTTTTCATTATTTCACATTCCATTGTGTTTTTGGCATTCAGTTTTAGTAATTTTTATTGTTTGTTTGAGGGAAAGAGCTTGATCAATTGTAACGTATTGGATTTATGACTTCTGGATTTGATGTTACCCTACTTTTTTCATGGTATATGCTATGGGGTTTCTCATTATAAACTATTTTATTTGCTATTAGTGCCTTAAGTTCAAGACAGATCAAGCACAGGAGGCCAAGAAGATGGAGAAACTGAACAATATATTCTTTACCTTGATGGCTCGGGGACCTGATGGTATTGTTCTTCATTACTTCAAAAATGACTGATCTTTCTCGAATTTGTAGGCAAAAAAAAAAAAGAAAAAAAAAAGCAACTAAATACATGTTACTTTGTTGACATAGAACGAAAGACCTTCAAGAACTTAATTGGAAAAGATTCCAAAGCTTGTCCGTGGTCCAATGGAGTTCATTTATGAACAATATTTTCCAACATTTTCGTTTATTTATGTTTGGTTTCGTATGTGGAATTTCTAACTAGTTATCATTTTTCCTTGTGATGCAGTGGACATGTCAGAAATTACAGGGAAAGAACAGATCGAAGCCCAACCAGCAAAGAAGGGAAGAGGAAGAAAACAGTAGCTGGATTTTCTGCTTAACACATGGGGTTCTTTAACAAATAATATAGGACCCTATGAATTTTAGAGAGAAATCGTGACTTTTTATGAATTGAAAATGCTGAGATTGTCAAAATTTTCCTGGAAAATTGATCATGTTTTCTGGATTGTCAAATTTACCATTCTCTCTCCCTTTTGGGGGGATATTAAAGCTCTAAACTCACCACTAACCAAAGAAAAAAAAATATTTTAAAAGGGTTGTGGACCATCTGTTTTTTTACTTCTCCAGGATGCTGAAATCGCCATGATTATTTAAATTTTTACAGGATTCTCACCTGAATCTTTTGATATCATGCAATGCAACCAAGTTCAACCCTCTTCACCCAATAAATCTGCAAAAGAGGTAAAATCTGTTTCTCTTTTCAGTATTTGGGCCAATAACTGTATTTGAGTGTACTCGAGTGTGAATGTGTAGTCAATTTGTTGGCAGCTTTGGGGTTTTTTATTCCTCAGCCAAACTCTTGAGTTTAGGCTGATAAAAGAAAAAAACTATTTTAAAACGTCATGTCTTAATAATTATACTCTCTTTTGGTTGATTGATGGTGTAGAGATCGAGGCACAAGTGTGACAGCCTCCACTAAACTCGTGAGGTTTGTAGTTGGTTTTTAACTGTGAAAACACTAGTTTGGTTTCTACATCGAGGAATGTTTTTCTTTTAAATACTAAAAAAGATAATTGACACAGAAATTAAATAAGAAAGTAGTATTTTTAATTAACCTTTTTAATGACAATTCCGGTGACTTAAAAAGTTACACAACATATTAATTCCCTAAAGTATGTAGTACATGTCCACGTGGAGCGCTTTTTCTTTTTTAGGTTAGAAAAATGAAATAAACTGGTAATTTTTCCAACTAATAAAAGAAACGTGTAAATTACATTGGTAGGTACTTAACTAGCAATAGTTTTAAAATGGTATAGTAACTTATTTAACTTTTAATGATTGCATATTTTTTTTTAATTTGGTCATGTTATAAAGAAATTAGTCCTCGTTTTTTTTAAATTATTGTAATTTAGTTTTGATTTTAATAAAATTATATTTTTTTAGTTGGGTGATTATTTTAAAAATTTTCATAATTGGATGATAAAAAATAAGATTGATAATTGTTAGTTAGTTTACCCTAATTTTATTAAATGGAAATATTAGTTTAAAATATTATGTGATATTTTGAAGTGAGGTAGTATATTCAATTAGATCATTGTAGTTTAACTTGAACTTTCGTGCTAAATAAAGTATAAAATCAAGTGGGATTAAATGCAATATGGAGTTAAGCTAAAATGGTTCCATTGGATATGTCATATCATGTTTTAAATTAATATCAAATAAGTTCATCTGCAAATTCTGCAAATTCTATTGTTAGACACTATTTTTGTTAATTTAGTCTGTAGTTTAATTTAATTATTTTTAGTTTTAATATTTTTGGAATTTGAAAGTTTTAGTCCTAACTAAATGATAACAATTAAATTTATTAAGTTTTATTATTTTTAAGATTTAATGTGTTAAACATATTATCACATGTGTAATGGTTTGTTTGTTATTTTTACATATTACTCGCAAAAAAAATAGTTAATAGATTTAACGACTATTGTTTGCATTAAAGCTAAAATTTTGAAATTCAAAAGATATAGCTGTTTAGAATTTTCCAATTAGTAAATATGGACTAAATCTATAACTTTACACATAATATAAGAATAATAACATGATTTAACTAAATATATTTAACTATTACCACTAATTCAGGATTAAAATTTCAAAATAAAAAAGTACAAAAATTAAAATTAATTACATTAAAATATAAATATTAAATTTATAATTTATATAAAATACAGATCCTAATAAGCATAACTTGATCTAAAATAAAGGAGTTTGTTCTAACTGTTGAATACTTTTATCTGTACGAAACCGTAAAAGAAGTATGAATTGGTCAAATTTTTTGTATATGGTACCAGTAAAACTAATATGGCAAGATGAACGGGGTCCAATAATGGATTCTGCCTCTGCATGATATTTTCGAGGCATATGTTTAAAATAATTTTTTTGAATAATTTATCTTTTTTTTTACATAATACTTAAAATTATTTATAATTCCTTTCTAATTCGTAAATAGAAAAATAATATACTTCAACGAATTTAAATTATATCTTCTTACATTAACAACAATATCCTTATTAATTGAATCAATACTCAATCAGTTAAAATAGAGATTATTTAACAGCCATTAACAAGTATATTAGCTTATGAATAGTTGAATTAGTTATTATAGGATTAAACAATAGAGATAATGAAATTATATGCGATACTGGTGTGAAAGAAAAGAAATAATACTTTCAGGGGTTGAAGAATAATTTTCCAAAGTGGACCCATCAAGTGAGAAAAAAACAAATTAAAACCAAATGGGTGGAACTGGAGGATATATGATTGACTGAAATAATGAGATAGTCTCAGTCCCTAGCGTTTGGTTGAAATTAAGACTTAAATAAAATATTTCAATGTCCCATCAAAATCTTATAACAATTATTTGTGGGAGACGCACAGTCAAAGACAGCCCTTTCTTTCATGGGTAAATTTATCTCTAAAATACTAAATTATTAATAAATTTACTCATTTTATTTTAAAAAGGTATAAAATAAAATTTAAATTATTTAAAAGTTTACTAAATTGATAAGACTCTTTTTTACTTTTTAAAATTTAACTAATAAATTTTAAGTAATAATTTAATAATTAATAAGATGATTAATATCTATTAACAAGTAATTAGATTTAACAATTAATATTAAAAATAAAAATAATATTATTTAAACCTTAATTTGCAAATTTATGATGTACAAAAATCTTCGAGTAATAAATACTGTATAAATAACTAACTACTTTATCAGAATTCAATTAGCAAACTGTTGAATACAAACAGCTCAAAACTAAATCCAAAGCAAGGTAAAGAAAAATCATTTGGCAAAACTCTAATTATTCTCTGTACCTTAAAGAAACCTCAGATCCCAATGCATTTCTTTTGTCTGCTACTCCTTTTTACTTTCATTTGCTTTAAATATATATAACCAAAAAAAACACACAATACTAAAAAGATAAAGGTGATTTTAATCCATGTGCCATTGAAATAAAAAGCTTCTGAAATCCCCAAAACTAAGCTTTTTACTCCCACCACCACTATACCTATTTATAATATTAGGAAAAATTCTAAAAAAAATTGAAAGTTGGAGGGACAAAATATTCTTAATAAATGATAACTATGTGTTTTTGGTGGGTTTATTTTTTACTATATTATAAGCTGAGACAAAAAAAAAATGCATTATTTCGTTGTGAAGGTGAGGGAGAATTTATCATTTATTTTATATCAAATAAATTGTGCTAGAATTTGAGTAAATTAGGTATATATGTTTCTCCTTTTTCTTGCTGCATATTTGAGGGGTTAAACCGATTTTAATAAATATAATGAAAATGGGTTTAATCTCTCAAATATGTTTTAAAATTGAGATATATTTTTATTTTAATTTTAAAATTTAAATAACATAAAGTTTTTAAGTGGTTTTGTTCTTGGTATATATATATCAACCAATGTTATACTAAAATGATCTTTTCGTCCCTTAATACAAAATAATAAAGAGGATTTGATTGAAGATTTGATTAGCTGTACAATAAACAGGCTTTTTAATTAATTTAAGAAGAATGCCATCGAAGATACTTTTCTTAAAAAAATAAGTGAAATTTCCTCTAAAGAAAATTCTCTAATTTTACTTCTATTATTATTATTATTATTATTATTATTATTATTATTAGTTTAAGTTTTATTGAGTAGATGAAATATATTTCGATTTTTAATTTATTTTATTTTGTAAATAATTATTTGATATATGGTCAATGGAGTTTTTTAATCTTCACAAGAGGTTAAAAGTGTAACAAGTGTCACATTTATTTATATTTTATTTTTTATTACACCTTATAATACACTTGTGAAACTCTTGATCCGTTTCTAGAGTCTAAAAAATTCCACAGGTAGTGGATTTTTTTTTACATTAATAATATGAAAAAATAATTACAAAAATTGGATGGAAAGCAGATTATTTACAAGAATAGACTGTTTTGAACAGTAAAATATGGTGTCGTCAATGTGTCAGGCGACACCACTTATAAATATAAGGTTTTAATAAAAATAAATAAAATAATCGTAACCATTCACATTAGGTGAATTTTCAATCCTAGTCACTCCACCATTAAAATGTATTTGGTTACCAAATAGAATGTCGATATGGCTTTCTTTGATTGATATAATAATAAATTTAGCCCCTAATATTTTACACATTCTATTAAGTTGATTGTAATTCTAAAAAATTCAATACATTTCGTCCTCAAAATTTACACATTATCTACTTAGTCTTTATTTTAAATATTCAAAAAATTATAATTATAAAATATTAAAAATTATAAAAATTATGAGATTAAAAAACCTTAACCATTTTTTTATTAAATAAAGTAAAATTATAAAAACTATAAAATATAAATTAAAACTAATAAAATATAAAATTTATTTTTTTAAAATGTATAAAGAAAAGTAAAAGGTAGGGACCATACCCCTTTTAAATTCAAATATTATTCTTTATTTTTATTAGAATATTATTTTTTATATGTTATGCTACCAAATATATTGGTGACACTGTCTTTTATTATTAAAAATGAACTATTCTCGTGAATCATTTGTTTTTCACCTTATTTTTGTAATTAATTTTTTTCGTATTATTAATATAAAAAGTCCACTTACAGTATATAAAATAATTATCTTTATTTTATATTGAGCTATTTTTAGTTAATCATATATTAGTTGTGAATTCTAGTGGGTTGTCCTTCTAAATTAATTTTTATTTTATTTTTTGTTTATTAGTCTGGAAATATATTTGGTACATTCATGGTGATATTTTTAGACTTCACAAGTAAGATTAGTGGTTAACAAATATTCTAAAAGAGTATAGTAAAATATTTTAAAAAGATAAGTATTTAAAAAAAAACATGTGACAATTTTTTAAGGTTGCATGTGAACAAAAGAACTATTCTAACAGTATACTAAATACTAACCCATTAGTTAATGTATTATTTTAAGGGTTGGTATTTTTTTCACTGCAAGTGGAGTTTTCTTAACTCCACAATAGAGTTTAGTACATGACACGTACTATTTTAATTTATTTTTATTTTTTTAGTATTCTCTTAAGACACATGGTGACATTTCACCTCTGCTTGTAGAGTTTTTTAACTCTACTGACAGGGAACCAAATAATTTTTTTATTTTAAATTAATAATTCTAACATTTTTTAAATCTTATTGTTGTCTAGGTTAACTTAAATGGTAGCATTCTTTATCATAAATAACTTACATGCCATACCTCATAAGATCAATTCTAAGCATACACAATCCCTTTAGTTTGCCACAGTTCTACCTAACCAAGCATTTTGACGGGATCAAAACACATAAACAACTGTACATATAGTAATTTTAAAATACATTTAAAGCATTATTTAATAGCAAAATCGAGTTTAGTTGTTTTTTTTTTACAATCTAGTTTATCTACTTTCATAACTATGATTTTTATCTGGTTAAAGTATTTGGGAGGTTTGTGTATTATAAAGGCTGGAACAAATTAATTTATCTATTGTTAAATGAATCAATTTAGTCCTTATATTATTAAAAAGAATCAAATAAGTCTAAATTATAACATACTTAACATTTATTGTATAAGAATTATTTTGAAATTTATTTTTTCAATTACAATTTAATTCCACACAAAAGATTCATAACGATAAAAATTTTAAAAATATTAACTCAATTAAACAATAAATAATATATTATAAGTAATAAATGTTAATCTTATTTCAATTTGACCTTACTAATTTTTTTAATAATATATATATTAAATTGATCCGTTTAATAATAGATAAACTAATTTAATCATATTCTTATAATACAAGGATATCCCGATTATATTCACCATTTCTATTGATTTATTTATGGATAAATTAATTAGGAAGACTGTTTGTAATAAAAGTAGAATTTGGGATTTGCATTAATTCTTTGATGTAAACGAGGTGTATGTGAAATACCCTTGGCTTTAATGCTTTTACCATCTTTTTCCCCCTCCCTTTCTGCTGTTCTCTTTCCCCTTTCCCTTTTCTATGGTTTGGAAATTATGATTTCAAATCAATGCTTTTGTCCTTGAAAAGAAAAGAAAAAACATATCTTTTGTGTATGAAGACAACATTTCTATATATGTATCAACACTAATATGTTTTCTCGAGGGGTAATTGTGGATAGAAGTTGTTTTAACGATTTATTGGATGGGTGAAGAGTTATGGGTGAAGAAGATTAAGATAGAAGAACAATAAGAGAGTAACAAAGATGAAGGAGTAGGTCGATATGAAGAGGCTAGAGAGTCTAAAGAGATAGATAAAACTAATATTCATGAGCCACGTGTCTACATTTGATTGGTGAGTTTATCATTCAGCGAATCCCTTGTTAGATCAATTACATCACCTAATGATAAATGATTAGTAGTCTTATTGAAGAGGTCAAATAATGTTGCCTAGAACTTAAAAAAAAAGTGTGTATTGGATGTGTTAGAGTTGTGTGACCCATATAGAAGTATACATTTTCTATTTGATATTGATTAGAATAAGGTATTTCGACCTTACAACATTGCTTCTACTTTCAACCTATAAATAGACGTAGTCTAAATTATTCTTGTATCATTCGAATTCAACATTAGTGAATTTTATTCTCCTCTGCCCGTAATTTTTTCCTGAAAGGGTTTCCACATAAAATCTGTGTATTCTTATTTTTTCTTTTTTTTTTTGCTTTTTGATTGTTCAATATCATCATTGTCGATGTTCAACTTTTCAGGGTAAAATAACTTCCCTAACGAGGTGATCTTCTTGACAGTGTGTGACAAATAAATCTCTCTAACAGAATCAAATGGTACATGTGTGACAACAATAAATCAAATTCAGCCAATTATTTCATGGATGTCACTTATCATTTTAAGAAAAATTTAACATTCTAGTTATCCTTTATTATTTTTTTAACATATTGTTCACATGCATTATTTAAGTTAAAAAATTAAAATTTAAAACCCCAACAATAATGTTAAAAAAAAAAGATTGTACATATCTTTTTCAAGCATAAACTAAAGTAGCCAACAATAGCACTACAAATGTGATGGAAGAATTGGTGAGCTAGTCTTTAAATAGAAAAATTCCACAAACACATTGGCCCATCTTTATCAATTGGACTATAGTTGTTGTATATAAATTTATAGTATATATTTTCCCTTTATTATGCTCTTTTTGTTCTATGTTTTTTCCACTTAAAGACCAACAAATGGCAGTTATATGTGTATGTATGTGTATATATATATAATTTGGCTCATTATATTGACAATTCAATTTGTCGAGTAGATTGGATAATGGACAATTTCTTATGTTCGTTGTAGATTTTTGGTCAAGATTTGGTTCATGAACACAATTTCCATTGCTTTTTGTAGTTATTTGCATGCTTTTTTTTTCTTTTTTTTTCATAGCCAGATAAAGTATTAGGAGGTCATGGATGGAAAAAGTCTTCAACTTTTTTTTTAAATCAATTAATTTTTTATCGAAAATTTCATTTAATTAAATTTTTATGATAAAAAAATCAATTAAACTACTCTGTAAGTCGTTAAGTTTTTAAGGTTGATTATATAGTCCATTACATTTTGTTGATGTGACAAAAATATGATGAGATAATGACATATAGTATGTCACGTATAGCTAACGTTGACGTGTAATTTTACCATGTCTGTAAGTATTTAAAAATAAAAAACTGTAAAAATTTTGAAAATGTAAGTCTGTAATAAACTTAAATATACGGATATTTAATAGTTATAAAAAATATCATAAAAACTATAGAAAATTATTTAAAGTCATTAGAAATTATTAAAAATATTTAAAAAAATAAATTTATAAATATTGTAAAAATTATAGAAAATAATATACAAATTATAAAAATCAACACATAATTATAAAAATTTTACTTGTATTGAGTACAACTTATTTAACAAGATAACGTAGAATTATAATTTCATACAATTTTTTCTCAATTTATTAATTATATGAATTTACAATTTTTTTATAATTTAAATCCGTATTAATTAAAATTATATTTGAAATATATGTGCATTTATATCAAAATAAATTAAGAAAAGATCTACAAATGATGGACTCAAATTAACGGTAAATTATACAAATTATCATCCAACTTTCAAATTTTTTAATTTAGGCATTAACGTTTGAATTAATTTTTGTTCTGACCACATGTCATTAAATTGACAATGGAAAGTCTTTTTCCAACTGGTATAATAACTCCTTTAATCATCGATACTTATATATTTTATCAATTTGGTCCTAATTCTAAATAATTTAATAAATTTAACCCTTCACATTTATAAATTCTATTAAATTGATCCTTATACTTCATAACCAAAACTTTCAACTTTTAAAATAGTGACATTTCACATCTATTTATTATTTTATCTATGGTTGAAATTATCCAAATCGATACATAACCCGTTTTGTTTATATTTTTTAGAAGCTAATGTTAGAAATAATAGAAAATACAAAATTTAAAATATGATATATAATAAAATTATATAAATAATTTAATATCTGTAAAATATAAATTTTCACTCTAACTAGCATAATTTTAATTTTTAATTAATTTGGTAAATTATTTGACACTAAATCAGATTATTAGTGGTACATATTGCTTATTGTGGATTTAAAAATTAAAAATAAATAGAACACATAATAATCTCCTAATCGGTCTATAAAATTAAAAAAAATATATTTTCAATGTAAAAAAAAGAAATTCAATTAATTCTTTCCCATTTTTTTCTTTCAAAAAAGAAAATATTCATAAATTTTTTATTGTATAAGTATTGATTGAATAATATGATTTTTCAAATCCGTATTTTTTAACTCCGGGTTTAATTTCCAATTTCAATGACTATTTTTATGTACTTCAAAGGAAATATCATAGAGTTAACAACAAAAGTAAATTTAAAGTGTTTTGTATAAGGTTTTTCCATTTTCTTTAGCCAAAGTTTTACCAATCAAAGAGTTATAAACATTATATTAAGAAGTAAAATAATGAAAAAAAAAAGGAAATAAAGTTTCAAGATAAACTCATTGGTATTAGGAATTGGCTCAAAAAACGACTTGTTAGTTGAGAGAAGTTTTTTCTCCGAATGCCTCTGTTTTAAAAGTTGAAAGCTTTAGCTAATAAGTTTGAGGATTAAGTTGATATGATTTGTAAATGCGAAGGGTTAAATTTAATAAATTATTTAGCAGCAGGATCAAATTGACAGAATATGAAAGTATTGAGGACTAAATGTATTGTTATACTAATTAGAAAAATAATTTTCTTTATCAATTTAATGACGGATGGCGAAAATAAGAACAAATCTGAATATTAATGTTTAAATTTGAAATTTTTAAAGTTGAGTGACCAAAATAAAAATATGAACATAATTAAGTGACCATTTATAAAATTTATCATTTTATAGTTGAATTTCATATTAATTAAAATATAAAATAAATTAAGAAAAGATGTGAATTTAAATTAAAATAAAATTCAGAGATAATTAAAAACGTAGTTTATTCATAATAAAATTCAAATAAACTTACCATCAAATCTATATCTGATTGACCTAAAACATATTTTGATATACGAATATAAATTTTTTTAATAAATTATAAAATAAGAGTAAAATTTTAACACTAACACAACTAAAACGAGTTGAGTTTAGATCACACTTAAAATAGTAAATAACTTGAGCATCGGGCCTGGATTTATAAATACAATTAATTTAATATGCAATTATCTATCAAATTCACCTGAATATACTAAATTTATTAAAGTAAATTATAAAAGTGGCTTGAAAAATACAAAAAAATCATGTGAGGAATTATTTCCGCGTAATAAAAGAAGTCCACTGGAGAGACACGGAAGAGACAATTAAGTCAACGGCGGTGGGACCCACATTGGTCCCACGTACCTGTCAGTCACCGACCTTCACGGTGACCACCCGGTGCAAGTTAGCGGTCAAAGACACCAATACCCTTGGGGTACGTGTCAGATTTCATGGTGACAGCTGAAACACGTGGAACCACTTTATTGGGTGACTCCAACAACGGCTATATTGGATTCTTCTTTCCAATACATAAGCTGGGCCGCACTATTGATGTAGACATTATGATTTGGACTTTAGTTATGATTTGAAAATTACATTTTCATTTGAATAAATTAATTTGATAAATAAATTGGAACTTTTATTTTTTATTTTAAAAATTTGGTCTTTATATATCAGTATGAGATTACGATATATACTGTTTAATTATTTCATCAGTTACGTTAGCTTTTAACATTAATTTTTAGTGTAAATGATCAATTTATTTTTGAGTCTAACATATAGGGACCAAATTATTTATTTTTTAAATAAATAAAATAAATACAATCTAACTCTTAATTTATAATTTTCATAACACTTTTTATTTTTATATTTAACGTAAAAATATATTAGATAAAAAATCCAAAATTTTAATAAATTCAGTATAATATTCAACAACAGATTAAGAAATGTATTGAACCTAAATTTGAATTAATTATTTACATATATTTCTAAATATTCAACAACTCATTGACCTAAATTTGAAGAAGGCTTATTTTATTGAAAATGATGGAAATTCAAACTGGGTTTATAGTTAGACAGCAAAAATCATAATTATATGCATTTCTTCGGTGCATGTAATGAGTAGTATGAGAAGTACTTTTTTATTGGATTCTATATGTAATAATTAAGCTATGGAAAATCGACTAGAATCCAAAAAGGTTATGAATAAGGGCCACTTTAATAATAATGGGAGTAATGGTCATTTTTACTTTAATTAATAGTTAAAAGTTTAATTTTCGTATTGAATATAGAGTAATTTTAAAATTTGTGGTTAATATTTACTTTTTTAATAGAAGTATAGAATGTGAATATGAGGTTGATAAATTTTGAAAAATTAGCAACATTATTTATATAAATTAAAATAGAGATTAAGTTTTTGATAATTGAGATTAACAATTTCTTTTGGTCAAAATATCCAATCCCAAGGAGTATTAATTATATATTTCAAACTTATGTTAATATTTAGTTCAAATTTTAATAATTATTTATAAATATAAAACTATATAGTATTAATATAATTTAAATTTAAGATTTTTAACTTATGAAAATTTAGAAATTAATTCTAACAGTTAACAAAGTTAAATTTTGTAGTTAAATCATAAATTTAAAAATAAAAATTATAGGGTTATATATGAATAAATTTTTGGATGAATATTTGATATTGATAGTGTAAAATTTTTTTATTTTATAAGTATTTTTAAAAAAATATTTTTTTAAAATATTTTATTATGCCCCAATAAGACACTTGACAATTCCTAATTTTATTTTTGGAGTTTAAAAATTTCACTCATAGTGTATCTAATTTTTTTACTCTCAAGTGAGTTGTCAACTCGGTTAGAAAATTACGAGAATACATTTTTGTAATTAAAATAAGTAATTAATAATGCATTTGATTAATTTTGGGTTATAAGTTAACTTGACAATAACTTAAGATTAATGACAATATCATGATAAATAATTTAGTTTAAGTTTTTCATGTAATAACATACATATTTTATATATATTATCAGAGGCGAATCTAGGGGGCTGGCACGAGCTTGACCCCCTAAAATAAAAATTTGCTATTTAAGTTTTTTAAAATTTTAAATTAATAAAGATAGAATTATACTTTTGTCTCTTAAAATTATAAAAATTTGATTTAATTTTTTAAAAATTATAAAAATATAGACTATTAAAAATTAAAATTTCATTCGGTCTCCCAGTAAAAATTTTTCTACTTCGTCCCTTGTATGTTATATGGTATTTTTAAATATATATTTATATTTTAAATCGGTGACTTTCACACGTATACTGTGATAAGATTTTTAATTGATAATTAAATTTTTAATTTTCATAAAATAAAAAAATCAAATTATAACAACTTAAAAAATTAAAATTTCAAGTTGAAATAAGAAAGCATTAACTGGGAAACAGAGAAACACATCTGGTTATGAAGAAGTAAAAACTGAAGCTTGAAAATGGTAGTTTTATGAATGAAAAAACATGACATTTAATTCCAAAAAAAAGAAAAAAGAGAAAGCACTAATTAAAGCTAGCAATGGCAGAAGAAAAAGAATAAAACCAAAGTCTTTGGGTGGGACCCACCTTCAAATATGTGACAGAGATGGCAGAGTTTTCATTTTCTTCAGCTAAGTTTCCTATTTAATTATTTAATTAATTATCATTATGATTTTCTCTCTCTGTTGAATTTCTTTTTTTGGGGGTTTTCTCTATCTAGAATTTTTTTAATCTTTTTTTTATTGTTTTTTAAAGTATTATTAGTATGTAGTAGAAGGAGAAAAAAGGAGGTTGAGGGCTTTTGTTTTGTTCTTACGGCCGTTTTATGAATTCTCCAAAGCCAAAAACAAAGTCTTCCCTCTCACACTTTTCAAGTTTCAATCTAAAAAGAAATTAAAAAAAAAAAGAACATGGGAAGCAGAATCTAGGGTTTGACAAGGTCTGTTTTTTTTTTTGTTGGTATTTTCTCCTTGTTCCTTCTCTTCTTGGTCTTCTATGTTTTGGGAAAAAAAGAGGAAAATTTGGTTTAAATTTTGTTGAAAAAGGTTCTTGTTTGGTCTTTGGGTTATCTCAAAATTGAAATTTGAATGACGGGTCTTTTTTAATTTTTTGTTTCCCTTTAAAGATCTAGTATTTTAGTGAAACTTTGTTGATTCTGTGGTATGTTTTTGTTTGGTTAATTTTGGATTTGGGGGATATCAGGGGTTTGTTTATTGGTTTTTGGACATGGAGGAGGTTGAAGAAGCTAACAAGGCAGCAGTGGAGAGCTGCCATAGGGTTTTGAGTATTTTATCTCAGCCTAAAGATCAGATTCAATATAGAAATTTAATGGCTGAAACTGGGGAGGCTGTTTTTAGGTTCAAAAGGGTAGTCTCTCTTTTAAACACTGGTCTAGGACATGCAAGAGTGAGGAAGATGAGGAAATTACAGACCCCTTTTCCTCAAAGCATCCTTTTAGATAATCCACACCATAAGGCTACAACTGATAATCCATCCAAGAATTTGCAGCTTGGTCCTCTTTATTTAGGGAACAATCACCAAACAGCCCAACCGGCATCATCAGGACACCATCATATGCTTCAACAACAACAACAACAGTTTAGACAAAGATTACAGCTCCAACAACAGCAAATGAAGCATCAAGCTGAGATGATGTTTAGGAAGAGTAACAGTGGGAGTAGCTTGAACTTTGATAACTCTTGCTGCACACCTACCATGTCATCAACTAGGTCTTATATTTCTTCCTTGAGCATAGATGGTAGTGTAGCTAAGTTAGATGGTGGTGGGGGTTCCTTCCATTTCACTGGAGGGTCTCGTTCTTTGGATCAAGGTCCCCGACACAAGAAGAAGTGCTCTGGTAGGGGTGAAGATGGGAGTGTCAAATGTGGAAGTAGTGGTAAATGCCATTGCTCCAAAAAGAGGTGAGAATCAATATAGGATCATGCTCTTGATATTAGTTCTTGTACTTGCTTTCCTGAAGTGATTACTCTTTGTTGGCAGGAAACATAGAGTGAAGAGATCAATCAAGGTGCCTGCAATTAGTAACAAGCTAGCTGATATTCCTCCTGATGATTATTCATGGAGGAAGTATGGACAGAAGCCAATCAAGGGTTCTCCTCACCCTAGGTAATGATCATAATCAGACTGAGGTTTGATATATTATTATGTGAATTTACGTGTTGCTCTGTTCGGTTTTGCTCGTGACATTACCAATATTAAGTTCATATTGGATTGGAACTTTTAGTGTCTGTTTTATCTGTGATTACCATTCCATTTGGAGGAATTGTTATATAGACTTGAAGTTGGATGTACGGTGCCTTTTAAGGTTCATCGTTGCAAAACAATGTCACTAATGTTTCAATATTTAGGAAATGCATCCTTTTCTTGATTTAGCTGTTACTTCTGTCGAAAATTGATTAGTACTATCGTGTTTCAGCTACATTGAATTAGATGGTATTGGTTAAGATTTATGCTTTTATGGCATTGAGGGATTTACCTTAGTCTCGAAGATATTAAAAGGAAACTTTAGAGCATTGAAGGATTTCAATCCATGATGAAGTGATAACTTAGATGATGCAGGAAGGTTCGAGAAGAGTCCAACTTTTCCCTTTCTCCCAACATACCACGTAGCCAAGTAGCGATGCGTTTATATCTTCTATGTTTGAGTTGGTGACTAGCGACAGTCCTCGTGCCAGTTGCATGCTTACAGTGTTCATAGGAAGCTTGTTATATAATTTGACTTGTATTTAGTGAAATTCGTCTAGATTTTTCGACTTACAAGGCCTTTCTTTTATCCGATGCAGGGGATATTATAAATGTAGCAGTATGAGAGGTTGCCCTGCGAGAAAGCACGTGGAGAGGTGCTTGGAAGAGCCATCCATGCTTATTGTTACCTATGAAGGTGAACATAACCACCCAAGGTTACCATCGCAAACAACGACAACATAGTCTCTCAGGGGACCTAGCTAAGATCGCTTCCTAGTGTTAATGGTTAAGCTTGAGTACATATTTTACATGGTTTAAGCATGGGGTATATTGGAGCAGTTTTTTTTTCCTTGGCAACCAACTTTAAAACCAAGTGCAAGAGGACCAAAAAGAAAACAATTGTAGAATTGGGGGGTTAAATTGTAAGAACTATTTTCATCTTTCATTGCAATTAATGCTTCAAAAAGGGTTTATAACTTTTTGAATTGAATGAAACATGCCATCAATTAAATCCACTCGTGAAATATGTTTGGAACCAAACCAAAATTGTTCAAAATTTGTCTTTTGGCACATACATACTGCTGGAAACTCTGGAATGACATGACAGAACAGATGATGGTGTTTAAAACTGGTTTGAGTTTTAAAGATTGGATTGAAATTCTGAATTTTTGTTGAACCAATCCATTGAATGTTCTTGTCTGTTTTGGGTGCCTCACGTGAAGAATTATTGAAGTCAAAATCTTGGTAAGTATTTGGAACAATGCATGTGATTTATGTTTAGACTAATGAATAAGAGCAACATGGTTACACAACCATTTGCAATGGCAAATGGCATATGTGCTAAGCTCCAAAACAAGGAACGCTGGAATTTCCCATTTATAGCATTAAAGTGAAATCTGAAGTATGGGATTTGAAGGTTTTTTTTTTTAATGAGGGAAAATAACTGTATTTATGTCTAAAAGAAAAAAAATTCAAAAAAAGTGTTACCTTGTGTCCCAGGAGCTTCATATTATATAATTAAAAGGTTATTATTGCAATGTTACATTCTTGAATAAGATTCAAGTGTTTGAATTGTTAACATTTCGATATCTCACATTATAAATTATGGTTATAATTATATAAATAGATAGTGTTGCAATCACTTTTCATAAATATTTATAATTAGGATTTATAAAATTATTTTAACATTATATATTTTTTTACTAATATATAAATTGTATAAAAAAAGTAAGAATTGTAATAATTTATCGTAATTTTATAGAAATTGAGACTAAAAAATATTAAAAGAACTAAACTTGTTTAAAGAAACAAATTCTATAATAACCAAAATTGAGTAAAATGTGTTAATAGGTAATCTTACATTCATCAACCAAATGCCCGAATCTTACACTCCAATCAAATGAACCTAACAAGCTTGTAATCTTACATTCCCGTAATCATATCATGAAACGTAATTTAATATTTTACAAACAAAATGCACCTTAAATGAATAAGTAAGATTGTTGTTTATTTGTACTACTTTTAATAAGAGTCAGATTGCACTTTCCCTCCCTTACTAAAAAAAAAGTAGGTAAATTAGTCCTATGCGTTAGGTTAAAGAGCAAATCGGTTATTTTGTTAAAAATTTCATTCGTATTTATTATTAAGTAATAAGAGAACCAAGTAGTAACACATGACATGCTACGTATACCTCATGCTAATGTGATAATATTTTATAAATATTTAATTTTCACTCATCTTGTTTTTACCTCGACAACCTTCAACCAAGCCAATAAAACCATAAAATGGAGGGTAACTATGAGATTGGAATTGGAAGCAATACTCAATAACAAAACTTGGAATTAGTACCGAATGATTCTAAAAGTAATGTTGTGAATTGCAAATGGCTCTACAAAATTAGAAGGCAAGTTGAAGATTCCATTGACTGTTATAGGGCCTATCCTGTTGCATAAGGGTTCATGCAACGATCTGGGTTGGATTTTCATCATACTTTTAGTCTAGTGATAAAATGGGTTATTGTACGTATTATGCTCAATATAACTATCCAAAAATAAAAAAATTAAAATGGAAAATTCATCAAAATTGATGTCAACAATGCATCCCTACGAGGGAATTTGCAAAAGCAAGATTTTGTGCCCCAACCACCATGCTTTGTTCATCCGAAATACCCATCTCATGTCGATTGTATAAAAAAGGCAATTTATGGTTTAAAAGTCATCTTCAACAAATGGTGTTTGTTAAATCTGAATTCGACGGCTCATTGTTTATTTTGAATAACATGGCATCAACGATGTATATCCTCGTCTACATTGATTATATTTTAATAACACACGGTCATGGATTTCTTGTTTGTCAAGTTATATCTTCTTTGGCCTCCCGTTGTTTTTTTTTCTTTTTTTTTTAATTTGGGTAATCTTCGCTATTTTCTTGGAATAGATGTTCGTAAGACATCTAATGTTCTCATGCTATCTCAAACCAAACATATTATTGATATCTTGATTGACTTCAATTGAGTCTAGACATCCATGAGCACCACTCATTAATTATGTATCAATGATGGTTCACCTCTTGTTGATGCTATGCAATAGCATCGGGTCATTGGTAAATTACAATTTTTATCCATTATCAGACCAAATGTATCTTTTACTGTTAATAAACAATTATATTTCATGCGCCCATCAATGGAGAAATATTGGAAGGCTGTTAAACCAGTGCACTAGTGATCTGCCACAATTTACAGTTACAAATTAAGCTTTTTTCACGACTTAAGGAGCTTATATTCAAGTAGTTTTACATTTTTTATATTTGTTTTAAAATTATTTAGTTCTAAGTATAAATTGAATAAAACGAGCTTTTAGTGTGATTTTATGACCTATTAGGCTAATATGGGCCTAAGGGAAGACTAATATGTTGATTGTATGTGCAAGACATCATTTTAGGTCGATGAGTCTGTGGACTGTCTGGGATGTCGCAACACCCAACTTCGAAGCTAGCCAAGAGCATTCTACCATTGATGTCGTGACAACAAATCTTTCATGTCGCGACATCCAACTTCGAACCTGCTAAGGGGGTATTTTGTCAATGATGTCACGACACCAATCCTATGGTATTGCAACACCGGATCGACGAGGCCCAACTTACAGTCAAAGGTGTTTTCATTTGCACAATGATAATTAACACATTGAATAGCCTGTAACTTGACCCAATCTGGTCATCCAACCCTAGCACTATAAATATTAAGCTCTTGGGACCTTATTGGGGAGTTCAACAGATTTCCTCGTACAATTTTCAGTTCTTTTCAATGAATTAGGGTTTTTTTTATTTATGTTTGTTTAGTTCAAATCTTTCTATTTTGAAGTTGAAACAATAGCAAGAGGGGTATGTTCCGGACACGCGCTTCAATTGCTATTCGTCAATAAGCATTTTCTATCTCTTTTCTTATTCTTTTATTGATATCTCTTTCGTTAACTTAGTTAAGTGAATGTTTGTATGAATATTAGAATAAATTGGTGCTTTGCAAATATCTCGCATGAGTCAAATTTTTAAACTGGTGATTTGACTAAGTAAATAATAATAATCTAAAATTAAGTATTTATTCAAGAGACTTAGTATAATAGGATTGATGACCCTAGTAGAATATCTTAGATGAGTAGACCGAAAGGGTATCTTCTTGAGTAGACTTGTGCCAAACGGTGAGACTGAGAGGATATCTGTATGTTTAGGTGAGACCAAAAGGATATCTTAAGTGGTAATCCTTAATTAAAAGGAAACTGATAGAGTATTCCTAACTAAGGGTGGTAAATACTTACATTAATACTCTATTATGCTATCCCATCCTCCATGGATAAAGAAACTGATCAAGAAACAAATAAACCTAAAAACATAAACTTAACAAAAGAAAACGGTGAAAAACATGCCACTATGGGTAGACAAAACTTAGAGAGAAACGTGTCTGACAGGCATACTTTAAAACCACAAACATGGCTGTTTAATTTATTCATTCACCTAATTTTAGAAGGCTTGTTTTTTTTGGAAAAAGGGTGAAAATTCAAATTGGGTTTATATTTAGAAAGCAAAACCTCCCAAAAAGAACTTTTTATTTTGCATAATTGCTATGAAAATCTACGTGAATGTAAAAAGGTTATGAGTAAGGCCATTTTCGGAAGGAAATAAAAAAAAAAGTTAATATCTTAGTAAAAGTATAATGGAAGCTTATATATTCGAAATTAGATTGTATTTTATTCTCTTTATTAAAAAAATAAGTAAATTAGTCTATATACGTTAAATTAAAAAATAAACTGATATTTTCTGTTAAAATTTTCATTTTCTACTGTTAAAAATTTGCATGAATGACAAATAACGAAACAAGTACATGCCATGTGTACCTCATTCTGATGTGCAGAGACCAATTTTTAATAGTAGAAATGGTTAATAGAAGGATTAGTTTGCTATTTGATCTAATATAAATAGATTAATTTATTATTTTAAACAAAAGCATGAAATAACTTAAAAGCACGGATTATAAAGAAAACAAAATTAAACAAAAGCCATAGAATAACTTTAAAAAAGGAGTAAACTATACAATTAGTCACTAAATTATGGATAAGTTCTCGTTGTGATCATTTAACTAAAAAAGTTACAATTTAGTCAATGAACAATTCGAAAGGTATCATTTTAGTCACCGAACTATCCAAAAGTTTTTATTTAAGTCATTGGGTTGTTAAGTTTTTTTTTTTGAAGTTTTGCCAACGAGCTCCAAGTGATGATTTGATAATTGGTAGGTAGATCAATACTCATTGACAAGTAGAAGAATATACCTTAGATTCAAGTCAATTTAATGGTCAATGTCAAAGATTGAAGAAAAAAGTTATTTGGATTTTGGTTCATAGATTCATAATGTCCAAAACTATTTCATGAAAAAAAAACTGAACTATATAAGAGAAGAGGAAAGAGAGCTTTTGATTAGTGCAAATAGTGTAAACAGATAAAGCTATATAGTATTGATTTTAATAGCTCAGTCACTTAAGTAGTACATTGAACAAATTGTAACTTTTTTAAATGAAGTGACCAAAACGAAAACTCACCCATAGTTTAGTGACTAAAGGAGTAATTTACCTTAAAAAATAAAAGAAAAGAGTAAAAGAATAATTTACCTAAATTGTAAATAAGTGTTTCAAATAGATAATACCATGTTTCAAAAAACTATAATGTGAATATGATTATTTAATTATTTTTAATCTCATCTTTTTATAATATATATGATGCGGATCGAAAAATATGATAAATAATTATCCATTCGATCACCTCCATTAATCCTTAAATCATCTTGTTGAGTAATATTTTTCTCGTATGTTATTGATAAGAATATTCAGGTATTTATACATGTTACAGATACTATTACAGGTCATGATAGGGCTCCACTATTTTGTCTTGATCCCACTACCTCTAGTATTGACATTTACTGCGAACTCTAGGTTTATTGGGAACGTGTCTACGGAGCATGCGGTCCTTTCTGCTACTGGAACTGACATTCTGGGCAAGCTCCATACCCGCTGGATACGTGTCTAGGTGGCTTGCAAAGCACGCGATCCTTTTTGCGAGCTCCTTGGGTGTATGCGAGTTGAGATGATGGCCTTGCGTTATGAGTTAGGTTTGTGAACTCGCATTGTTGTCCTCTTCATGGCTTGTTTCGCGCTCAATCTTTTGATGGGACCTATCTGAATCATGGGTTGAAGACCTGAATCCCTAATAGGACTCAAGTCGGTGATTTCATCTTAATCTATATTCCTTTAATGCTAGAAAAATCATTTAATGAAAATAAGTAAAAAGATAATGAATAGAATAAAAAAATAAATGGGAAATTAGAATGATGCGAAATAGTATTTTTATTAATTATTATTTGTTGCCGTCTCAAATATGGTATTATCTTAAATAAATTTGCAAAATTGGTTTACAGGGTTAACCATGAAAATGATAATCATCCATAAATGAGATAAGATAATTAGAAATCAAAGTACCAAATAGCTCTTGGAGACTATTAGTGTTTTAATCCTATTTGTACTCCCCCTTCATTTTAATTTAGATTCACCTAGAATTTATTTATTTATTTCAATTTTCTGATTTTGTCATTCTAATTTAATTTGTTTAAAAAATAAAAAAATGTAGTTGGCTCACTTTATATTTGTACTCATTTTGATTTAGATATAAAAAAGTAAAATTTAATTCTAATTTAGAATATAAGAAAGTAAAAAATAGTAAAATAGAGAAATAATTAAAAAAAAGTAAAAAATGTATGGGTCGTCAACTGCAACAAAACTTTCAAAAAGGAAATTGATGGCATCCAATAAAAACAACTTTTAAATGTCAATTGGAAACTAAGCCTTCAACTTTGTAACTGATGTAATAAACAAAATTGAAATTAATTTATTTTATTGTTTAAGAAAATATTAATTTTTCACTTTACTATTTTAGAAATTTGTCAGATCAATAATTTATATTTAATAAATTAATAAAAATCAATTGTTTGAAATTCACATGTTTATGATAATTGGAGATAAAAGTACTTTGAACCTTGCTTTAGTAAATCATTTATTAAAAGAGTTAGTAAATTAATTATTATATGTTAAATTGTTTATGGTTCGAGTTGGATTGATGCTCGATTTTAAAAAAACTTTTAAGCCTGGGCTATGGTTCGCTCGACTTACCCAAAAAGTCCAATTCACTATTCAAAATAATAAAATATTAAAAAATATATATTTTAATAGATATTTTATATACTATTATAATTAAATTTAATTAATTATTATTTAAATTGAATTCGGACTAAGCCAAGTAGACCCAATATGCGAAAATTCTTGTCCAAGCCTGGCCCGACTGGGGGGCTACCCTGTCTTTGGATAGGTCTAGTTGAATCAAAAAATAAATTGATCTTTCTGTTAAAAATTCTATCAGTTTTTACTGATAAGAGTTGACGTGATTGATGGAGTAATCAGATAACGACACTTGACGTGCCATGTGTACTATTTTGACATAAAAAGACTAATTCAAGTAAAATGATAAAATTTTTAATAGAAGAGACAGATGAAATTTTTAATGTGAGGGACTAATTCAAACAACCAAACAATAATAGTATAAATAGATGAAATTTTTATTAAAATAACTAAATCATACATAAACTACTTTGTCAATTTTTATTTAGAGAGGTAGAATGGAGTCGGGCTCCTAATGCAAGGTTTTCAGTATACTCTTACCAACAATTAGATCATAATTTTAATTTTCATTAAATATAAAAATTAAATTAATATAAAAAGTAAATTAAAATAAAAAATAAATTTTATTTTATTTTCATAAAATAAAGAGATGATATTTCTAATTAAACCTAGAAAACCAAGTGTTGATCAGTTTCCCAATAAACCCTCCCCCATTTTATTTTCGCACTAACTAGGAAACATCAAAGCACATCTGGCTATGGAAGAAGTACTAAAAGCTGGAGCTTGAAAATGGTAGTTTTATAAACAAAAGAATAGTATTTAATTCGAAAAAAAAAAGAAGATTAGCACTAATTAAAGCTAGCAATTTGCCGAAGACGAAAAAAAAAGAATAAAACCAAAGTCTTTGTGTAGGACCCACCTTCAAATCTGTGACAGAGATGGCAGAGTTTCGTTTCTTCAGCTGAGTTTCCTAATATACTGCTCAAAAGTCTCAAACACTCCCCCTTTATTTATTTATTATTATTCTTTCTCTCAATTGAATTTCTCTAGTTGGGGTGTTTCTCTATCTAGAATTTCATTTTTTTAATATTGTTTTAGTAGGGAAAGGAAAGTTGGGTCCTTTGTTTTGTTCTTATGGCTGTTCTTGAATTCTCCCAAAGCCAAAAACAAAGTCTTCCCTTTCACACTTTTCAAGTTTCAATCTAAAAAGAACATGGGAAGCAGAATCTAGGGTTTGACAACACCAAGTCTTAACAAGGTCTGTTTTTTTCTTTTCTTTTGGGGGTATTTTCCCTTTTGTTTGCTCATTGATCCTTTGCCTGTTTCTGTTCTTCTTCGTCTTCTAGGGAAAAAGATTTGTCCCTTAAAGCTAAATTTGGTTTGAATTCTGTTTGAAAAAGGTCCTTGTTTGGTCTTTGGATGATCTCAAAATTGAAATTTGAGTGATGGCTTTTTTTGTTTTCCTTTAAAGATCTAGTTTTTTAGTGAAACTTCGTTGCTGTTTTTGTTTGGTTAATTTTGAGTTTGGGGTTTTGGATTTGGGGGGTTAAGGTTATACATGGAGGAGGTTGAGGAAGCTAACAAGGCAGCAGTGGAGAGCTGCCATAGGGTTTTGAGTATTTTATCTCAGCCTAAAGATCAGATTCAATATAGAAATTTAATGGCTGAAACTGGGGAGGCTGTTTTTAGGTTCAAAAGGGTAGTTTCTCTTTTAAACACCGGTTTTGGACATGCAAGAGTGAGGAAGCTAAGGAGATTAGATACCCCTTTTCCTCAAAGCATCCTTATGGATAATCCACACCATAAGGTTATCCATGAAAGCTCAGTTAAAGAACTGAGTTCACATGCCAAAAATTGTCTTTATTTAGGGAACCAACACCAAACAGCCCAGCCAGCATCATCAGGGCACTACCGTATCCTCCAACAACATCAACAACAGCAGCAGCTTAGACAAAGATTACAGCTCCAACAACAGCAAATGAAACATCAAGCTGAGATGATGTTTAGGAAGAGTAATAGTGGGATTAGCTTGAACTTTGATAACTCTAGCTGTACACCTACCATGTCATCAACTAGGTCTTTCATTTCTTCTTTGAGCATGGATGGTAGTATAGCCAATGGTGGGGGTTCCTTCCACTTCAATGGAGGGTCTCGTTCCTCGGATCAGGGTTCCCAGCACAAGAAGAAGTGCTCTGGTAGGGGTGACGATGGGAGTGTTAAATGTGGAAGTAATGGTAAATGCCATTGCTCCAAAAAGAGGTTAGATTATCTCTATAGGATCATGCTCTTGATATTAGTTCTCATAATTGCTTTCCTTAATTGGTTACTCTTTGTTGGCAGGAAACATAGAGTAAAGAGATCGATTAAGGTGCCTGCAATTAGTAACAAGCTAGCTGATATTCCTCCTGATGATTATTCATGGAGGAAGTATGGGCAGAAGCCAATCAAGGGTTCTCCTCACCCTAGGTAATGATCATCATCAGACTGAGGTTTGATATATTATTGTGTGAATTTTGGTTTTGCTTGTAGCATTACGAGTATAAGTTTGCATTGGAACTTTTAGATTGAAACAGACTAGTATTGAAACAAAATGATCTTAGTGTCTCTATGATTATCACTTCCATTAGAAGAAATTGTTATATATAGACTCGAAGTGGATTGACGAAGAGCATTTTAGGGTTCATCGTTGCATTTATGATTGAATGTGACAATGTCACTAATGTTTCAATATTAGGAAAAGCATCCATTATTTTTGGTTTAGCTTAACTTTTGTTGAAAATTATTTGTACTACCAAATCTCAGCCACTTTCCATTAGATAATATTAGTCAAGATTTATGCTTTTATTGCATCGAGTGGTTACCTTAGTCTCAAAGATATTTAAAGGAAACTTTTTGAGTGTTGGAGGATTTCGTCCCTTGATGAAGAGAAAACTTAGATGATGCAGGGAGGTTCGAGAATAGTTAAACCTTTCCCTTTCTTCCAACATATCACATAGCCAAGTAGCGATGCATTTATATCTCCTTTGTTCGATTTGGTGACTAGCGATAATTCTTGACCCAGTTGCATGCTTACAGTGTTTATAGGAAGCTTGTTATAATTTAATTTGCGTTTAGTGAAATTCGTCTACATTTATCAACTTATGAGGCATTTCTTTTATCCGATGCAGGGGATATTATAAATGTAGCAGTATGAGAGGTTGCCCTGCAAGGAAGCATGTAGAGAGGTGCTTGGAAGAACCATCCATGCTTATTGTTACCTATGAAGGTGAACATAACCACCCAAGGTTACCATCGCAATCAACGACAACATAGTCTCTCCGGGCTTAAGATCACTATCAAGCCTTCAATCAGTTACCTTAGTGTCAATGGTTGGCTTGATTTGCTCCTGTACATATTTTTGCATGGTTTCAAGCATGGGGTATTATGGAGCAGTTCTTTTTTAGTACAGGAGGACCAAAAAGAAAAAAATAGTAGAATTGGGGGTTCAAATTGTAAGAACTATTTTCATCTTCCATTACAATTAGTGCTTCAAAAAGGTTAGAACTTTTTTGAATTGAATGAAAATGCCATCGATGCTGTTCAAGGTTCTGGTTAGTAGTTTTAACTTTTGACCATGGTAGGCTTTTTATTTATTTATTTATTTATTGAAATGATTCAAAATGATTTGCATTTTGGTACATACATACAGCTGGAAACTCTGGAATGACATGACAGAACAGATGGTGTTGAAAACAGGTTTGAGTTTCTGATTTTTTTGTTGAAACAATCCATTGTATGTTGTTATCTGTTTTTGGTCTCTCACGTGAAGAATTATTGAAGTCAACATCCTGGTGAGTTTGGAACAATGCATGTGATTTATGTTGAATCAAAGATTTGACAACATCAAATCTTTGGATTCAACCAGAACAACTACCTCCCTCTCTTTTATCTCAAAAACAAAAGATACATCCTAAAAGAATCTGTGAGTTTTCAGTTTTTATTTTTAACTAGTATGATTTTACCTGAATATTTGGTTTGATACTCTGTTACTAATTCTTCCTTCGTTTCTGGTAAATTGTAATTAGAAAAAACCATATCAACTGTACTTGTTAGATAATTATAGTCCATTATAACATCACTGTTTCCATTGCTAGTTTAAAACTATACATGAGATTTTCATCTTATACGGCTCCTTGTGGGTCACAAATACAAATAAATTTAAGGACCGAATCAGTATTATTTATTTTTATATGGTTGTAGAATAGATAGAGAAAAAATGGATTGGAAGGTCCAAAATTATAGAGTAAAATTTTAAAGGATATAATTAAGTTTTTGTCTGTTTGATACCTAGTTCTCATACTTTTATTTTTAGAAATCTAGTTTCTCCACTTTTCGAATTTAAAAATTCGGGTTTGGTTATCAACATCGTTAAAATTCTTTTGTTAAATTCGTTAGTACGAGGTTTTGAAAATTTTTAAAAAAAATTCATTTAAGAGTCGCATAAAAAATGACAAGCATTCATTGGTAATGGACTTGAATTTAACATAGAATTTTAATAGCGTTAGTAATTCTTAAAATTCACATAAGCATTTGAATTAGAATAAATTATTTAAGTGTAGTAGACTGACTAAAACTGAAATTTTGACCATTATTATACAATCTCAAAAAAAAAAGGGATTAGAATTGAAAGTTAACCATCATTTCAAAATTTCAAAAAAAAAAAAGAAAAAAAAGAAGAAGAGAAGACAAATAGGTATAGATATTTAAAAGTGGCGGTAAATCCAAGCCCAGTTTGTTGAGTAATGGGCCTTAAGATTTAATCCACTAAGAACCTGGAAATGGAATGTCCAAAACTTGTTCACTCCATTACATATACATTGATAATGAATGGAACTTGATTTCAGTTTTATTCACTTCTCAAAATAAACAAAACATAAAAACTTACCATTAATCTTTTGTTTTGGGTTAAAATGTCTTAAATTAAATCATTAAGGATCAAATATTAAAAAAATATTTAATCAAGAGGTATAAAGACCTTAAAGTAAATTATTAGTTTTTTTGAGAGGCTAAAATATTAAAATTTTTAAAGAGTACCAAAAACCCATGCTTCTCTCTTGAATATGGGATATAAATAATTAGGTTTAAAATTTTAAAGATGATATTTATATTTATATTTAAGTTGGTGTTGGATACAAATATTAAATATGCAGGGGAAAAAATTGAATTATAAACTTTTGCGATGTCAAATATAGATTTTATTATGTATTAATTTATTAATTTATTATTTTTAGGGGATTAAATTGAATATTTTTCATTTTTTTGAGGGTCAAAACTTAATTTTCCTCTATATTAACTTATAATTTGAAGAGGGGGCAGCTGAGCAAACAGGCCTCGTCTTTATGGGACTTTAGACAAAGTCTACCTTTGGTTCGTAATTGATAGCTCTTGTTCCATGCCAATTAGGCCGCCAAAAAGACTTTAAAATCAACGCAATCCTCCAAATTAATAGCTTTAGTTCCATGCCTATACAATATCATGCTTATCAACATTCTCGGTGTATCAAATATAAATATTTTATCTGTAAAAACGAATCGTTAGTTAATTGAATCAGATTACAATCAATTCATCATAACAACAATGGGTTGATATGATAATTTGAAGGAGTTCAGTTTAGGCTCATACAACTGTCGCTATACATCAATTTAACAGTTCTTAAAATGGAGAAAAAAAGACCCAAGTCCTTGATGACGGTAGCTAGGGGAAAAAACAAGCACATGCAGGCAGGCAGGCAGCACAACTTTTGTCGAAAAAAATGAAAGAATAATTAATGTTGCAGCGAATTTGGAATCTTGTAATAAAAACACTTTCAATATACCAAAATGTCGTAAAACTGGAATGATTGTGGTTTTGTCTTGGTTGCTGGTACATTCTTCTCAAATGGTAAAAAAGGAGAACTATTCTCACTGATTTGGATGAGGTTTAGGCTACAAAAAGGGACTTGGAGGACAAAAATCTTTTACCTACTCTTACCCTATCCAATGATGTTTTTCTTCCGTAACATTCATTATTTTTTTGTGTTATTTGAAATCTCTTAAGTAATTTTTTGAATAAAAAAAACATCACTCAAAGACCTTTGCCACTTATTTAGAAATACAATCTAACTTGACTCCAAATATAGTTAAGACTAATTTAGAAATCCAATCTAACTTGACTCTAAATATAGTTAAGACTAACGTGTTAATTGAACTCTAAGGTCTTAGACCAATGTATATATATGTATAGGCTAAAAGTTTATATTATATATAAAATTACGTAACGAATATATTTGTAAAATGTTGATATTAATAATAAATAAGACTTTGGTTTAATGGGATGGGTTCAAATTTTATTATGTGTATATATATTTTTATATAAAAGATATAAGATCACAAAAACATCCTCCAAATAAACATTTTACTTTAAAAAGTAAGGATATTTTTGTCTTTTTTCAACTAAATTAATACATGATTAATTCGTGATACCAACTCAATAAAAAAAGTTTAAGTTAGACGAGATCTTAAGCAACCATCCAATTATCGGCTAAGGAGCTAAGTCATTTGGCATAAAATGTTTCTGACAAAACCCAACAATCTTAGTAGGATGGACCTTAAGCAATTATGGTTGCAGAGCTTATAAACCGGTCACTAAGTAAATAGGTAGGCCAACACACCAATATGTGCAGACAATAACCATTCATCAGGCAATCTTCTGAGCAAACTGAGTGCTTGGTATGTATGACTCTCCTCCCATCTACCTATACTCTCTGCATTCTTACCACTTCAAAATGACTTGCCTTCCTATTTTATCTTCAGTTTTTATTGACTTAAGTATCAAACTCCAATTCGGTTTTATCCACCATTCTCAACCAATCACCTTTAAACCCTACCCATATATAACCAACACATCAAATATACATATACATATATATGATACAAGTAAAGAGAATGATTATGTTGGTATTAGAAACCAGGTAAAAATAAAAGAAACTGCTCTTCTTTGATTTATGAAACTTGCTTTATTACATGCTCACTTGAAATCCTTTTATATAGACTTCCTCAATTGCTCTTAACAGCTTAACAATATTCAACAGCTAAACAGCTAATTAACAGACTAACAACTAACAATCTAACTAACTGATCCTTTACATTCATCCAACTCTCCAACTGAGAAGACTCGGAGAAACTTGCGAAACCGCGGAAACAACGTCGCAGATAACGGTTTCGTGAAAATATCGGAAGCTTGGTCACAAGCGGGAACTTCACTCACAAAAATGGACCCATCCGCAACTTTCTCACGGACAAAAAATAAGTCAAGCTCAACATGCTTAAACTTGGAATGGAGCACAGGATTGGCCGCAACAGCAACAGCACCTAAACTGTCACACCAAATAGTAGGAGTATCAGTGGACTTGAGATGTAGTTCCTGAAGTAGTGAAAGCAACCACATAACTTCACTAGTGGCGGTGGCAAGACTCTTGTATTCTGCTTCGGCCGTAGAACGGGAAACCACTTGCTGCTTTTTAGATCCTCAAGACATAGGAGCAGCCCCAAAATAAACACAGAATCCTGAAGTGGAACGACGATCATTGAAGTCCAACCCCTAATTTGCATCCGCATAGGCAGTCAGGGATAAACGATCAGTCGGCTGAATGACGATTCCAAAATCAATAGTACCGCATAGATACCGTAAAATTCGTTTCAAAGCAGTTATGTGCAGACTAGTAGGGCTGTGCATAAATTGACAGATCCTGTTCACAGCGTATGTTATACCAGGATGAGTAAGGACAACATATTTGTAGCGACCTAAAAATTTGGCAATAGGCGCTATTTGAAATGATTATTGAAAAATTAAAGTTTCAAATTTTATTTACAAAAGAGGAGTCGCCACCGATCTTTTTTAGGTGTGATCGGACACCAAATAAAATCCTTTTTTAGAAGAATTTTTTTAAACTTTTCTAAAAAAAGAGAGACAATTTTAGATCCACGTCAAAATCCAGAGAAAATTAGGGTCCGGGAGTCGGTTACGCGCGAGGAAGGTATTAGCACCCTCGCGACGCCCAAAATTGGTATCTCGTTAAACGCATGTTGTCTTAATTTTCAAAAATACGAGTTCCATTTAATATTTAGTCGTGATCCGATTGAAATACGAGAACCCCTTTTTTTTAAAAAAAACACGAGAATTTTGAAGCGCAGTATTTCTTTTTTAAAACGAAAGTTTTTTTTTTTAAAATACGAGAATTTTTGAAAACACGAGAATTTGTAAACACGAATATTTTAGAAACACGAAAATTTTTGGAAAAAAACGAAATTTTCTTAAAACACGACATTTTTTTTTGAAACACGGGAATTTTTAAAACAAGACATTTTTTTGAAACAAAATTTTTTCTTAAAAAAAAATTTTAAATACGAGAATTTTTAAAACACGAAAATTTTTAAAACACGGAAATATTTTTTTTAAAACACGAATTTTTTTTTTTGAAAACAAGAAAATTTTTGAAACACTAGAATTTTGAAAACACGAAGATTTTTGAAACATGAGAATTTTTAAAAGCACGAGGATTATTGAAAGCACGAAGATTTATAAAAAACGACAATTTTTGAAATACGAGAAATTTTTTAAACGCGAAAATTTTTTTCAAACACGAAAACTTTTGAAAACGCGAAAATTCGAAAATTTCTAAAATACGAGTAATTTTTAAAGATTCGAAAATTTGAAACAAGAATTTTTTTTTTAGAAAAACGTACCATATTTAACACGAATCGATGATATTCACCCCAACATGGCAATGAAATCGACGAATTAGTGTCAAACCAATTCAATTTAATATTTAATCGGGTTGTATTAAAACACGAGAAAATTTTTTTGAAACACGAGGATTTTTGAACATTTTTTATTTTTAAAACGGGTCCCGAATTTAACATAAGCCATCGATATTCACCCAACATAGCGATGAATTCGGTGACTCGATGCTAAACCGATTCGTTGCCTTATTTATTAAAATTATTTAAAATAAAGTAAAATTAAAATTTAATTAAATTGTAAATATAAATACAAAAATATAAAAATATATAAAATGCATAAAATGCTAATAATATTAAAATGAAATAACATAAAAATACGAGCATTAAATTAAAAGAGAAATAAATAAAATTACCGAAAAATCTAAAACACGAGCTTCGCCGAACGGGTTGCTAAAATTGAACCCCCTTTTCTTCTTTTTTCTTTTTTCTTTTTCCTTTTTCTTTTTTCTTTTTTCTTCTTTTTCTTCCTTTTTTTTTTGCTGGGCTGCCTTGTTGGGCTGGCCTGCGCGGGCCTGCTGGCTGGTGGCCTGTTGGCTGCTTGTTGGGCTGCTGGAATTGGGCCTATTGTTGGCCTGCCTTTTTTTTTTGTGCTGCTTCTTTCCCTTCTTTTTTTTGCTTTTTTTTTGCTTTGATTTTTTTTTGGGCTTGTTTCTTTTTTTTTGTTTTTTCTTGGGCTGCTGGGTCGGATCGGGTCGTAGGTGGGTCGGGTCGGGTTGACCCGACTGTTATAATATTTTTTATTATTTCTTTTTTTTCTTTCTTTCTTCTTCCTCTTTTCTTCTTCCTTCTTCTTCCTTCTTCTTCTTCAAAGTCTAGCCTCCACCACCGCTTGCGCCGCCGCTACCTCCTCCGACGCCGGTACTCTTTCTTTTCTTCTCCTCTTTCTCTTTTCTTCTCTTTTCTTCTTTTTCCTTCGAAAAAATCTCTCTTTTGCAAGTTTTTTTTTATTTTTTTCGTGGGTGTCCTCATTTTTGGAGTTTAAACTCCTTTTTATAGTTGGTTTTGCTTCTTTTTTGCAGGTAGCAAGTGGGGAAGGAGCAGCCACCCATGTTTATGGCCTGAAAATCTGGAAGTGGGTGCCCCAAATCATGTAACTTGTCTGAAGGACCAAATCGCAAATGCAGCAAAACTTCTGGGGCTAAATGTAATTTTTAGAAAATTTAGGATTAAAATGAAATTTAATGAAAGTTTAGGGGTCTAAGTGAAATTTAAAGAAAGTTTAAGGGTCAAAATGAAATTTAGGAAAAGTTTAGGTGTCAAAATGCAATTTTTATTTTTAAAATTTTTTTTTTTTGAAATTTTGAAAATTAAACACAAACTCTAGTCGGACAAAAATTTAGTGCTTACAACTGCCCCTCTTTGCTTATCATTGTGAAACAAGGATAGTGCAAAGACTTAAAAGCACTAAATTTTGTTCAATTGTCCAATCTTTATTCTTTACTCGGCATGTGATCCTGAGCTCAACTCATTTCTCGCAATATGAATTGACTATTTAAAACTAGACATTAAAAATAGAAATTGAAAATAGCTCAGCACGTGAGCCAAGGCTCAACTCACTTCTCGCAATATGAGTTGATTTTTGAAAACAGAATTTGCAAAAGGCTCAACTCACCTCTCGCAATATGAGTTGATTTTTGAAAAATAGAAAAAGGCTCAACTCACCTCTCGCAATATGAGTTGGTTTTTGAAAAATAGAAATTAAAAGGCTCAACTCACCTCTCGCAATATGATTGATTTTTGAAAAACAGAAATTAAAAGGCTCAACTCACCTCTTGCAATATGAGTTGATTTTTTTTTTTGAAACACAGAAATTAAAAATAGAAATTAAAAACAGAATTTGAAAAGACCTCAGCGTGTGGCCTGAGACTCAACTCACCTCTTGCAATATGAGTTGATTTGAAAAAGTAGAATTAGTAAAGCAGAAATTGAAAATACCTCAGCGTGCCTTGAGGCTCAACTCATCTCTCGCAATATGAGTTAAGTTTTGAAAAGCAGAAATTGAAAATACCTCAATGTGTCTTGAGGCTCAACTCATTTCTCGCAATATGAGTTGAATTTTGAAAACAGAAATTGAAATTACCTCAACGTGTCTTGAGGCTCAACTCATTTCTCGCAATATGAGTTGAATTTTGAGAAGCAGAAATTGAAAATACCTCAACGTGTCTTGAGGCTCAACTCATTTCTCGCAATATGAGTTGAATTTGAAAACAGAAATTGAAATTACCTCAACGTGTCTTGAGGCTCAACTCATTTCTCGCAATATGAGTTGAATTTTGAGAAGCAGAAATTGAAAATACCTCAACGTGTCTTGAGGCTCAACTCATTTCTCGCAATATGAGTTGAATTTTGAAAACAGAAATTGAAATTACCTCAACGTGTCTTGAGGCTCAACTCATTTCTCGCAATATGAGTTGAATTTTGAAAACAGAAATTGAAATTACCTCAACGTGTCTTGAGGCTCAACTCATTTCTCGCAATATGAGTTGAATTTTGAGAAGCAGAAATTGAAAATACCTCAACGTGTCTTGAGGCTCAACTCATTTCTCGCAATATGAGTTGAATTTTGAAAACAGAAATTGAAATTACCTCAACGTGTCTTGAGGCTCAACTCATTTCTCGCAATATGAGTTGAATTTTGAAAACAGAAATTGAAATTACCTCAACGTGTCTTGAGGCTCAACTCATTTCTCGCAATATGAGTTGAATTTTGAAAAGCAGAAATTGAAAATACCTCAGCGTGTCCTGAGGCTCAACTCATTTCTCGCAATATGAGTTGAATTTTGAGAAGCAGAAATTGAAAATACCTCAACGTGTCTTGAGGCTCAACTCATTTCTCGCAATATGAGTTGAATTTTGAAAACAGAAATTGAAATTACCTCAACGTGTCTTGAGGCTCAACTCATTTCTGCAATATGAGTTGAATTTTGAGAAGCAGAAATTGAAAATACCTCAACGTGTCTTGAGGCTCAACTCATTTCTCGCAATATGAGTTGAATTTTGAAAACAGAAATTGAAATTACCTCAACGTGTCTTGAGGCTCAACTCATTTCTCGCAATATGAGTTGAATTTTGAAAACAGAAATTGAAATTACCTCAACGTGTCTTGAGGCTCAACTCATTTCTCGCAATATGAGTTGAATTTTGAGAAGCAGAAATTGAAAATACCTCAACGTGTCTTGAGGCTCAACTCATTTCTCGCAATATGAGTTGAATTTTGAAAACAGAAATTGAAATTACCTCAACGTGTCTTGAGGCTCAACTCATTTCTCGCAATATGAGTTGAATTTTGAAAACAGAAATTGAAATTACCTCAACGTGTCTTGAGGCTCAACTCATTTCTCGCAATATGAGTTGAATTTTGAAAAGCAGAAATTGAAAATACCTCAGCGTGTCCTGAGGCTCAACTCATTTCTCGCAATATAAGTTGAATTTTGAAAACAGAAATTGAAATTACCTCAGCGTGTCCTGAGGCTCAACTCATTTCTCGCAATATGAGTTGATTTTTTTAACAACAGAAATTAAAATTACCTCAGCGTGTCCTGAGGCTCAACTCACCTCTAGCAATATGAATTGATTTTGAAAAACATAAATTAAAAGGCTTAACTCACCTCTCGCAATATGAGTCAATTTAAAACATAAACTAAAAATACCTTGGCGTGCCCCTAGGCTCAACTCACTTCTCGCAATATGAGTTGATTTTTGAAAAACAGAAATTAAAAGGCTCAACTCACCTCTCGTGATATGAGTTGATTTTCTTTGGAAAGCATGAACATTAAACATTAAAATACCCAAAACCAGTCTTTTGGTAGAACTCAGGTATCTTTTCCTTTGATTCAGTGCGACTCTCATTCAAGATTTCTTGCTCTGTTGGAGTACCTGTATATGCCATGTATCATTATATGCACATGTTTGTCTTAAATGCTTTTATGCCTACATGATTATGCGGTGCTCCTTAAGCATGTTTGTCGTATGTCCATTTAGCCACGATTGTTGAGGATCTGCGTTCATTGCTTTGATTCTCGACCTTCTCTTCAGGCCTCATACCTGTCTTCGAGCTTTACGAGTAATCGACGTTTCTCAGATATCACCCTTTTGCCCTTGGTTAAACTTTGTTCTTGCTTTGAAGATCTTGCACTTATCAAATTCTTATCCGGGTAATGCTTGACATTTCTTTTGTTTAGAGCATGTCATTTCACTATTTATCATTAAATAAACACATAATGAGATACATGAGAATGGTCAGGTAGGGACAAAAAGGATATCTCATATTCCTTGATTTCAAATGTGGCAAACAAAGAAAGTTAACCAATGAGAGTAAAAATGTCAAAAAGAAAGAAAAGGTCGTATACAACGGATACAAATGCTCTAGATATTCAACACATGAACTCTTCCACGTTCCTCAATCAATAATCTTTTCGAGCATGGCTTCTTGCGTAGAAAATTTTGAGCTTTCAGAAGTGCTTCAAATACTGTAGTCTCACTACTTGACCTACCGTTCGACCGCCAGGTTTGTTTCATTAGGACGCCCTCTCGGGTTTTCATCCTAATCTTTTTGTATTAATCAAGACGCCCTTTTCGGGTTTTCGCCCTGATCCCTTTTTTTTTTTTTAAGATGCCCTTTTCGGGTTTTCATCTTAAGCATAATATTTCTTCACCACATCTGAATTCACCGGATTCGGTAACTCCTTCCCATCCATCTCGGTAAGGATTAAAGCTCCTCCTGAGAATGCCTTTTTTACAACGTATGGTCCTTCCCAATTTGGTGCCCATTTTCCTCGTAGGTCTTTTTGTATTGGGAGAATCTTTCTTAGAACGAGTTCTCCTTATGGAACTCTCTTGGTCGTACCTTCTTGTCATGGGCTGCGATTATTCTCTTTTGGTACATTTGCCCATGACAAATTGCCCTTAGACGTTTTTCTTCAATGAGGTTCAACTGATCATATCGAGCTCGAACCCATTCTGCTTCTTCTAACTTTGATTCCATCAATACTCGCAGAGAGGGGATCTCAACCTCGATAGGTAGCACAGCTTCCATTCCATAGACTAGAGAGAAAGGAGTTGCTCCCGTAGATGTTCGCACAGATGTGCGATATGCAAACAAAGCAAATGGAAGTTTCTCGTGCCAATCTTTATATGTCTCAGTCATTTTCCCAATGATCCTCTTAATGTTCTTGTTAGCTGCTTCAACAGCCCCGTTCATCTTTGGGCGATAGGGCGAGGAATTATGATGCTTTATTTGGAACTGCTCGCACACTTCTTTCATCATCTTATTGTTCAGATTCGTGGCATTATCTGAGATGATTCTTTCAGGCAAACCATAACGGCAAATGATTTCCTTTTTCAAAAACTTGCACACTGCAGTCTTCGTCACATTGGCAAACGAAGCGGCTTCAATCCATTTTGTGAAGTAATCGATAACCACAAAAATGAATCGATGTCCATTTGAAGCTTTTGGAGAAATTGGCCCTATGACATCCATGCCCCACATAGAAAAAGGCCACGGAGAAGTCATGACATGAAGGGGTGAAGGGGCTACATGAATTTTATCGCCGTAGATTTGACATTTGTGGCATTTTCTGGCAACATTGATGCAGTCACTTTCCATTGTCAGCCAATAATAACCGAGTCTCATGATCTTTCTGGCCATATTGAAACCATTGGCATGCGTTTCGCAAATTCCCTCATGGACCTCTTCAAGTATTTTTCTGGTTTCAACATCGTCCACACATCTCAAAAGCATCTGATCCTTTCCTCTTTTATACAGGATATCCCCATCAAGAACAAATCCCGCTGCCATTCTTCTAATTGTTCTTTTATCGTTCTCATTCGCTTGTTCGGGATACCTTTGATTCTTGATATATTCTAAGATATCATGGAACCAAGGCCGTCCGTCTACTTCTTTCTCAATGCTACAACAGTGTGCAGGGACCTCGTATATGCTCATTTGAGGGGCATTATTTCTGCTTCTCTACTTGCTTTGAACATTGAAGCCAAAGTGGCTAGGGCATCAGCCAGTTGGTTCTCTTCTCGTGGGAAGTAATGAAAAGTTATTTCTTTGAATTCCTTGGTCAATCCAGCCACTAAATCACTGTACTTAATCAATTTTGAGTCCCTCACTTCCCATTCTCCACGGATTTGGTAAATCACTAGGGCTGAGTCCCCGTACACCTCCAAGATCTCGATGTTTCGTTCGATAGCTGCATGAAGCCCCATGATACAGGCCTCATATTCTGCGATATTATTGGTACAGAAGAAGTTCAGTCTTGCAGTGAACGGATAATGATTCCCGTCTGGTGATACCAGGATTGCTCCAATTCCATGCCCTAAAGCATTTGACGCACCATCAAAGCACATCTTCCATGACTTCTCTTTTGATGACTCAGATTCTATTTCTGTGATGCACATTAAGTCTTCGTCTGGGAAATCGAATCTTAAAGGCTCATATTCCTCTTTCGTTCGAGTTGCTAAGAAGTCAGCTATTGCGCTCCCTTTTATTGACTTCTGACTTACATAGGCAATGTCATATTCCGAAAGGAGGAGCTGCCATCGTGCCATTCTTCCTGATAGTGCCGACGATTCCATCATGTATTTTATTGGGTCCAGCTTTGAAATTAGCCATGTCGTGTGATACAACATATATTGTCTGAGTCTCCGAGCTACCCAAACCAGAGCGCAACAATATTTCTCAACGGACGAATATTTTGCCTCATATTCAGTGAACTTTTTGCTGAGGTAGTAGATCGCCTTTTCTTTCTTTCCTGACTCGTCATGTTGTCCCAGTACGCAACCCATTGAACTTTCGAACACTGTCAGATACAAAATTAATGGTCTTCCCGGAGTTGGCGGTACTAGCACTGGAGGACTGGACAAATATTGTTTTATCTTATCAAAGGTCACTTGGCATTCCTCGTTCCATTCTCCCGGGTTATGTTTTCGAAGAAGCCGAAAGATTGGGTCGCATTGGTTGGTAAGTTGAGCGATAAATCGGGCGATGTAATTTAATCTCCCTAAAAATCCTCTAACTTCCTTTTGCGTGCGCGGAGGTGGTAATTCTTGGATGGCTTTTATTTTATCTGGATCAACTTCGATACCTCTTTCACTGACAATGAAGCCTAGCAACTTTCCCGAGGTAGCCCCGAATGTACATTTGGCTGGATTAAGCTTTAGCTGAAACTTTCTCAGCCTTTCGAACAACTTCTTGAGGTTCATTACATGCTCTTCTTCTCCTCGAGATTTAGCAATCATATCGTCGACGTAGACCTCTATTTCTTTATGCATCATGTCATGGAATAACGTCACCATAGCCCTCTGATATGTTGCCCCAGCATTCTTTAACCCGAATGGCATCACCTTGTAGCAGAACGTTCCCCACATTGTTATGAAGGTAGTTTTCTCCATATCCTCAGAAGCCATCTTGATCTGATTATACCCCGAGAATCCATCCATGAAAGAAAACAATGAATGTTTTGCTGTGTTGTCCACCAACGTGTCAATATGTGGCAAGGGAAAATTATCTTTTGGGCTTGCTCGATTTAGGTCACGGTAATCCACGCACATTCGTACTTTTCCATCTTTCTTTGGTACCGGGACTATGTTAGCCACCCATTCTGGATATTTGGAGGCTTGTAGGAAGCCAGCGTCAAATTGCTTCTTGACTTCCTCTTTTATTTTCAACAGCATTTCGGGCCTCATCCGTCTTAATTTTTGCTGGATGGGCTTGATTCTGGCTTTAATGGGAGCTTATGGACCACTAAATCTTCATCTAGCCCTGGCATGTCCTGGTATGACCACGCGAAAACATCTTTGTATTCGCGGAGTAAAGTGATCAAACTACGCCTGGTACTTTCTGAAATAGAAGTCCCAATCTTCACTTCCTGTTTCCTCTCTTCAGTGCCAAATTTATTGTTTCTACAGATTCTTCATGAGGCAGAACCTGTTTATCCTCTTGTTCCACCATTCTTAACAATTCAGGAGACGAGACATAATCTTCAGCATTTTCTTCGGCTTCAAATTCTCCTAAGCAAACAGCCTTCTCAAAATCAATTTCAAGATTCGTAACGGGCTTATTCATGTCGTCAATATCTGAGCACCTGAAAGTTGAATGGAAAAGAAGCTATCGGGGGACATCCAAGTATTGGAAACAACAAACAAAATGTTATGTCATGGCAATGAGGCAAATGTAAGGATAGGCTATGAAATGAGAAAATGATTATGAAATTAGTGATAATGCGAAAAATCGTGACAAAATGCATCTTCATTGATATTCATTTAAATGATAAAGAGCGAATGCAAACTCTTACAAAAGAAATCTATTATATCTAAGGACACAATAGAAGGTTGATGTTTAGCATTACTCTGAAGGCTTATAAACTACAAGAAGCTCCTCAGCAATCCAATTGTTCAACATGAAACCAGGAGGGCAAGGGCGTATCCTCGAGACATCTTTACTTGCACCAGCTTCTTTGTCAATGACATTTATACTAACATTCTGAAAATCCTTTTCAATTAATCCCAACATGTTTCGTGGATCCTCTTGTCCAGGGTACATCATTCCCGCAGATGTAAATGTTTTGACAAAGGAGGGTACTCTATTGGTTCCCATTCTGGTTCTCGGCCCAAAGTTCTTGCAATTCTTCTTTCTTGATCCTTCTTCCACTGTCTTCTTCTTTGGCGCATGTCAGGCTGGAACCCCAAACCGTATCGGGCCTTGTGGTGCACTGGCTTTAAAGCCCTCACTATTCCTTGCATATATCTCCCTAAACCTCTTTCGCACGAGCTCCCCTTCCTACGGTCAACTTGACACCCATTCTGGTATTTCTCGACAGTTTTGGCATTGGAATTCTATTTCCCTCAGCGACGAAAGTGGCATTGATGAATTCAAGGGATCGAAAGGAACATTCCACTGCATCCTTGCTTACTTCCAGATATGGCGCATCAGCAGAGATAGATGCGATGATGTCTTCTTCGCCCTCGACTGTGACCAAACAACCATCCATGATGAATTTCACTTTTTGATGGAGGGATGACGGGACTGCTCCAGCAGAATGAATCCAAGGTCTTCCCAAAAGGCAGTTATAAGAGGGTGTAATGTCCATGACTTGGAATTCGACCTCATATATGTAGGGGCCCACTTCCAAAGGGATTTCGATCTTTCCCATGACTTCACGCCTCGTCCCGTCGAAGGCCCTTACCGTGGAATGACAGGGCTTTAAGTAGGACAAATCTATCGGTATTCTGGAAAGTGTAGCCAATGGCATAACATTTAATGCTGACCCATTATCGATGAGTACGTTCGGTATTATGTAGCCCTTGCAGCGGGTCGTGATATGCAGCGCTTTCACCGAACCTCTACCATTTAGCGGTATCTCATCATCACTAAAAGAGATGAAGTTGTCCGCATTCAGATTGTTTACCCACCTATCAAGCTTTTCGACAGATATGTTGTTGGCCACGTAAGCTTGATTTAACACCTTCAATAAAGCGTTCCGGTGTGGCTCTGAATTTAACAGTAGAGATAGAACTGAGATTCGTGCTGGCTGCTTGCTCAGTTGTTCCACCACACTATATTCGCTGTGCTTAATAAATTTCAAGAATTCTTGAGCTTCTTCCTCATTCACAGGCTTTTTAGTTTCTTGCACGGGTGGAATTTCTTGCTCGACTTCGACCTCGTGCATCACTGCTTTCCCTTTTTGCTTCGAGTCACTACTTTTCTTTACCGGTTCAACTTCTTTAGAATAGCATCGTCCACTTCGAGTAAAATGACCTACCTCCCCAACATCTTCAATTATGGCTTTGGACTTTTCAACTTCCGGTGTAACGATATTAACATCATATCTCCACGGTACTGTTTTGTTGTCCTTATACGGGAAAGGAGATGGTACTTCAATTACCATCTGTGGTTTCAATGGCTCTCTCATCGCGTCGTAATAAATTACCAACGGTCGATCAGCACTATAAGGGGGCCCTGATGATTGGCTATCAGAGACGCATACTTCTCTTTCATTGGCATCTTCACTCTTGTTAAGGACCTTGATCTCCTTATTATTCATCCGGTCTTGAAGTAACCTTTTAAAGTCCTCGCACGACTGAATGTCGTGCCCAACAATCCCATGAAAATTGCAAAAACTTTGACCTTCTTCTCCAAAAACTCTATCAGAGTGACAGAGCAATCCTTTCTTAACTAATACCTCCCAGATTTTCTGCAGAGGCGTCCTTATTTCTGCCACACATCTTCTGACCTTCCATTCATCCTCTTTCCCCACTGTGCTCACATTCCCTTCGGTATGGTTAGGGAACGGGTTCCCCGTGGCGTTACTAGCACTATCGAATCGTAGGATACCCGCGTCAATGAGTCCTTGAACTCTCCTTTTGAAAGCGAGACAGTTCTCAGTAGAGTGCCCTTGGTTCCCTGCATGGTATGCACAACTAGCGTTTGGATCATACCACTTTGGGTATGGAGGTTTAAGGGGTGCCATGTAATGGGGAGAAATTAGCTGTTTTTCTAAAAGTTTTGGGTACAATTCCCCATACGACACAGGGATGGGGTAAATTGCGGTATCTCGGGATTATGCCTTGATGGTCTTGGTTCGTTTCTGGGTTGGCTTTGGGCGGGTACCGTGTTTTGTGGGAAAGTAGTGACGGGTCTTTGGTTGTTCGTGGCGTATACGGGGCAGGACGGATGTGGTGCTTGGTAGTAAGGGGTTTGAGGGGGATAATGGAAATTCGAGGGTGGATAATTTCGAGGTCGGGGTTGATTAGGATAGAATTGGGAATGTAACGACTCCCAGTTCCCACCATGAGGGCTTCTGGCTCTTTCTTCCTTAAGGGTGCTGCTTTTCTTGAGCCTTCTGATCCTTCCATTCTACCGCTCTTGATGGCATTCTCTATGAGTTCACCGGATATTACAATATCCGCGAAATCTTTCGTGGCACTTCCCACTAATTTGTCATAAAACGGTGCCTTTAAAGTATTGATAAAGAGAACAGTTATCTCCGTTTTTGTTAGTGGGGGTTCCACTTGAGCTGAGACGTCTCTCCATCTCTGCGCATACTGTCTAAAGGTCTCTGATGGCTTTTTCTCCATCATTTGCAAGGTCATACGGTCTGGCACCATATCCGATACATGCTTGTACTGCTCGCAAAATGCTGACGCCAAGTCCTTCCAAGATCGAATCTTTCTCTACTGAGTTGATTGTACCACCGAAGAGCTGACCCTGTTAGACTATCTTGAAAGCAATGTATGAGTAGTTTATCCTCGTTCACATAACCGGTCATCTTTCGACAGAACATAATGAGATGTGCTTTTGGGCACCTTGTCCCATCATACTTCTCAAAGTCAGGCACTTTGAACTTCGGAGGTAAAATTAGATCAGGTACCAAACTGAGTTCCTTGGCACCTAGTGCGGAGAAGACTTCAGTGCCTTCTATTGCTTTGAGTCTTTCCTCTAGACTCCTATATTTTGCGTCATGGTTATCCAATTTCAACTTGGCTACCTCTGTTGGGTCATCCAGATCTGGAACTAGTGGATTAGCAGGATTAGCCCCTGGGTTCGATGCTAACATTCCTTGCCCCAAATTAGTGGGTGGAGCAGGTGGCATAGGTCGATGTTCCAAGCCAGTGGGTTCCTCTTGAGTATACCCTCTTTGTATTGTATATGCGGGCGGTGGAGTGAATCCCGGGGGATAGAATGGATCCTGATCATGGTGAATTCTTGACCGAGGTTCCATAACATCGGAGTTCTGCATGGGTCCCTTTCCTTTGACCAAAGTTGTCATCATCTCCATCATTTTAGCCATCTGATCTCTTTGCTCGAGCGATTCCTCTCGAGATCTCACCATTAGGTCTCTCGTCTCTTGTTGCGATTTGGCCAGTTGCTCTTGTAATTCCTTTGAGCCCTTTCCATCCTTTCAATTCTCTCATTGAATTCATTCTCCATTACTCTAGCTTGTCGGCGCGTTTTATACGGATGACGTGGTTCCAGTCTTGAAGTCTTGCAACTGCGAATTGTATGTTTTAACCTCAGCGAACGAGTATGGGATATGCAATGAATGAATTGATGCATGAATGAATGCATGAATGTCAAATGAATGTCAGTTATGAATGAAATGCAAGAAATTGGTGTTGATTTCAAGATAGCCCCATATTTAGGCATTTCATTTATCAACATAGTCTATTACACAAAGTTCTCATTTTTCCAACAGTTACACAAATTTCCTAGCCACATTGCCTTGTTTCTTCACTTGCTCTAAAAACTCTGATATGCTCGATCTTTGGCTCGGAGGGAATTGGCAACTGAGAACTTCGGCTTCATCTGATAATTGAACAACTAGTATAGCCGCTTACGAATTTCATTGATCAAGAAGTCAAGTTGCATTTCTTTTCTTTGAGAGTTCCTTCATACGCGTGAATGTCCCTATCGTACTGCTCACTCTTTTCTTCTAGAGCCTTCAAGAGGTTATCTAATTGTTGTTGGCGAGATTGCAGCATATTTTCTAGATCTCGTGTTTTCCTTTTTAATTCTTGATGTTCAGACTGACTATTCGCCAATTTTGCAGTCACTATTTCATACTTGGCGTTCTTCCTTCTTAACTCTATCACAGCACGCGCAGCCTTTTCCTCTTCTTTCTTTGCTTTTCCTTCCAAAACTCCATTCCTCCCTTGATATTGCTAATTTCTTCCTTCCATTCTGCTGTCGACTTGCCCAACCCGCTATTCTTTATAGTGTTTCTTAATTTCTTGTTTTCCAAATGAAGGTCCCTTAAGTCGTTTCTCACAATCTCGGCTTCTCTTTGTACTTTTTCAGTCCTGGACCTTTCAACCTGAACTTCAATCTTCAGTTGATAGTTTTCTTCTTGAAGGGCACTAAGGTCCCGAGACATCTTGGCCTTTTCTCGTTCGAATTCTTGTCTTGCCATTTCTAGCTCAGACGGCGTTTCCTCCGAGAAAGGATTCTGGATGGTGTAGTTTGTTGATGAGATTTGCTGACTATTTACCCGTTGTTTCCTCCATATGTCGTAATCTTGGGTAAGGGTATCAACATACAAAGCTAATTCCATGAAATGAATTTCCTTCCAATACTTGCAGTGTCTGACTCTCTTCATATATCCTTCACCCGCGAAAGCGAACTCGAACTGTGCTAATCCTCCAGTTGCGGGGAGAAATTGTCGCGAAGAAAATTGCCTTTGGACTAATAGCGGAGCATATCCAATCCTCCCCATAACCCGAGTAAAGTACCCAATCTTGGCTTCCACATTTGTATAGCAGAACTGAAGGACGGATCCAGGTGCTCTCCATGTTATATTCTCGGCGCGAAGATTCTGAAAACTGATACCCAATGTTGCTTGGTGACTTCCTTCGGCCATTCTTTATTGAGGTAAGCTTCTAGCGGGGAATGTTTTAGAAAACATATGGAACGGAGTGCGCTCTACCTTCCAGAAGTGACTCAAAATCCAAACATTGAGCAACTGCGCGCATCCGATAAATCGTCCCTCCCCTTTTCTTCGACAACTACTCAGGGACCTGAAGGTCTCGGCTAGGATGGTCGGGACAGGGTTGATTCCTTGTTTTAACCTTTCGAAGAAATCAACTACTGCAACTTCGAGATGTCCGAGAACTTTTGGGAAAATGACCAAACCGTAAATGGCCAAAGCGAATAGATTTACCCTTTTCAGCATGTTGGGATGGTTCAGAGCCAAATCTCGTAGGGAGGACCATGGAATGCAAATGGTTTCATTCTTCTTCTTTATCTGTTTTTCGGCCCATGCATCAGTCATGTCTGTCAGTCTCACTAACTTTTTCTTGAAGGTCATCGGCTTAGGCTCCTTCACATATATTTTGCCGAATTGTACATTGTCGATGCGGAGTAAAGCAGCATACTCTTCTATGGTTGGAGTCATGTCTTCTTGATTAAGGTGAAACACTGATAAGCTGGGTCCCAGAACCGAACCATGGCTTGAATCAACTGTTCGTCTACACGGATGGTGATCAGGTGAGCTATATCTCCATACCTCTCAGTGAAAATGTCTCTAGTGTCTGAATCCCACTGATTCCAAATTCGAACCAAATCCTCAAGTTATTTTGGCGAACATTTACAGTTATATGTTCGGGCAATTAGCGACACACCCTTCCACTAGACTATCCCCCTTTTCTCTCTGAATTTTTAGAGACCAGTCCCGAACCACGGCATTCTTCTCGGTTATTTGTGTAATTGACTCCTCCATCAGAAACCCGTTTTTTTGGCAACCAACTTTTAATCAACACCTTCCTAATATGATGCCTATGATGCATGATGAAAATAAAGTAAAAACAAAAAACTTGTTAGTAAACACAACAATATAATTGAAAAACAAATTAAACTACCCAATCCAATTATTTTGCATAAACAGCGTAAATGAAAGGCAAAAGGCATTTTCCCGTGTACTTATTTTAATGACTATAAGCGGACAGAGGTTCAGCATGGCTCTAATTGGATAGCTCGTATGGTTCACTATATGCGGTTTTGGTTCTAGGTGGGTACTCGAATCGTCTGCACTGTCATCTACTAAGATTAGTACAGAGCCTCGGTCATGGCCCATCATAGGCTTACGATGATCAATTCGAGGGATTACATTTACTTATGCCTATGCGGAGGGACAAGTTAACTCACGAAAGCATAAGTCATATGTACCCGAAAGTATTCACTAGCCTGTGCGGAGGAACGAGTTAACTCACGAAGGCGTAGCGTTTACTTCTCTTACAGGAGAACCGGTATGAGCTCATGTATGCAAAAAAAAATGCACGGTGTGGGAAAACTGTAAACTTACGTTATAGAAAAAAACAAAATAAAATGAATTAAGCTGAAAAAACTAAAAAAATAGATACAACACGATGCAAATACATGATTTTTTTTAAAAACAAAATTTAAGGATCACGACTAAATGTTAATTGAAAAGAAATTGAAATGACAACACGTTACATAGATCGACTCTCGAAAAAAAACCCATGGAGTCGCCAGCTGTACGACCAAAAATTGCAAAGGCTATGAAATATATTGAAAAAAGTTTCATTTATTTCAAAGAGGAGTCGCCACGATCTTTTAGGTTGATCGGAACCAATAATCCTTTTTAGAACAATTTTCTAAGACTTTCGTAAAAAGAGAAA
>NC_053431.1:119284385-119325403 GCF_007990345.1 Gossypium hirsutum
AACAACCATCCATGATGAATTTCACTTTTGATGGAGGGATGACGGGACTGCTCCGCGAATGATCAAGTCTTCCAAAGCAGTTATAAGGGGAATGTCCATGCTTGGAATCGACTCATATATGTAGGCCACTCAAAGGATTTCGTCTTTCCATGATTCACCTCGTCCCGTGAAGCCTTACGTGGACAGGCTTTAAGTAGCAATCTATCTAAGTGTAGCCATGATAAATTTAATGCTGACCCATTATCGATGAGTACGTTCGGTATTATGTAGCCTTGCAGCGGGTCGTGATTACAGCGCTTCACCGAACCTCTACCATTTAGCGGTATCTCATCATCACTAAAGAGATGAAGTTGTCCGCATTCAGATTGTTTACCCACCTATCAAGCTTTTCGACAGATATGTTGTTGGCCACGTAAGCTTGATTTAACACCTTCAATAAAGCGTTCCGGTGTGGCTCTGAATTTAACAGTAGAGATAGAACTGAGATTCGTGCTGGCTGCTTGCTCAGTTGTTCCACCACACTATATTCGCTGTGCTTAATAAATTTCAAGAATTCTTGAGCTTCTTCCTCATTCACAGGCTTTTTAGTTTCTTGCACGGGTGGAATTTCTTGCTCGACTTCGACCTCGTGCATCACTGCTTTCCCTTTTTGCTTCGAGTCACTACTTTTCTTTACCGGTTCAACTTCTTTAGAATAGCATCGTCCACTTCGAGTAAAATGACCTACCTCCCCACATCTTCAATTATGGCTTTGGACTTTTCAACTTCCGGTGTAACGATATTAACATCATATCTCCACGGTACTGTTTTGTTGTCCTTATACGGGAAAGGAGATGGTACTTCAATTACCATCTGTGGTTTCAATGGCTCTCTCATCGCGTCGTAATAAATTACCAACGGTCGATCAACACTATAAGGGGGGCCTGATGATTGGCTATCAGAGACGCATACTTCTCTTTCATTGGCATCTTCACTCTTGTTAAGGACCTTGATCTCCTTATTATTCATCCGGTCTTGAAGTACCTTTTAAAGTCCTCGCACACTGAATGTCGTGCCAACAATCCCATGAAAATTGCAAAAACTTTGACCTTCTTCTCCAAAACTCTATCAGAGTGACAGAGCATCCTTTCTTAACTAAACCTCCAGATTTTCTGCAGAGGCGTCCTTATTTCTGCCACACATCTTCTGACCTTCCATTCATCCTCTTTCCCCACTGTGCTCACATTCCTTCGGTATGGTTAGGGAACGGGTTCCCCGTGGCGTTACTAGCACTATCGAATCGTAGGATACCCGCGTCAATGAGTCCTTGAACTCTCCTTTTGAAAGCGAGACAGTTCTCAGTAGAGTGCCCTTGGTTCCCTGCATGGTATGCACAACTAGCGTTTGGATCATACCACTTTGGGTATGGAGGTTTAAGGGGTGCCATGTAATGGAGAGAAATTAGCTGTTTTTCTAAAAGTTTTGGGTACAATTCCCCATACGACACAGGGATTGGGGTAAATTGCGGTATCTCGGGATTATGCCTGATGGTCTTGGTTCGTTTCTGGGTTGGCTTTGGGCGGGTACCGTGTTTTGTGGGAAAGTAGTGACGGGTCTTTGGTTGTTCGTGGCGTATACGGGGCAGGACGGATGTGGTGCTTGGTAGTAAGGGGTTTGAGGGGGATAATGGAAATTCGAGGGTGGATAATTTCGAGGTCGGGGTTGATTAGGATATGAATTGGGAATGTAACGACTCCCAGTTCCCACCATGAGGGCTTCTGGCTCTTTCTTCCTTAAGGGTGCTGCTTTTCTTGAGCCTTCTGATCCTTCTATTCTACCGCTCTTGATGGCATTCTCTATGAGTTCACCGGATATTACAATATCCGCGAAATCTTCGTGGCACTTCCCACTAATTTGTCATAAAACGGTGCCTTTAAAGTATTGATAAAGAGAACAGTTATCTCCGTTTTTGTTAGTGGGGGTTCCACTTGAGCTGAGACGTCTCTCCATCTCTGCGCATACTGTCTAAAGGTCTCTGATGGCTTTTTCTCCATCATTTGCAAGGTCATACGGTCTGGCACCATATCCGATACATGCTTGTACTGCTCGCAAAATGCTGACGCCAAGTCCTTCCAAGATCGAATCTTTTCTCTACTGAGTTGATTGTACCACCGAAGAGCTGACCCTGTTAGACTATCTTGAAAGCAATGTATGAGTAGTTTATCCTCGTTCACATAACCGGTCATCTTTCGACAGAACATAATGAGATGTGCTTTTGGGCACCTTGTCCCATCATACTTCTCAAAGTCAGGCACTTTGAACTTCGGAGGTAAAATTAGATCAGGTACCAAACTGAGTTCCTTGGCACCTAGTGCGGAGAAGACTTCAGTGCCTTCTATTGCTTTGAGTCTTTCCTCTAGACTCCTATATTTTGCGTCATGGTTATCCAATTTCAACTTGGCTACCTCTGTTGGGTCATCCAGATCTGGAACTAGTGGATTAGCAGGATTAGCCCCTGGGTTCGATACTAACATTCCTTGCCCCAAATTAGTGGGTGGAGCAGGTGGCATAGGTCGATGTTCCAAGCCAGTGGGTTCCTCTTGAGTATACCCTCTTTGTATTGTATATGCGGGCGGTGGAGTGAATCCCGGGGATAGAATAGATCCTGATCATGGTGAATTCTTGACCGAGGTTCCATAACATCGGAGTTCTGCATGGGTCCCTTTCCTTTGACCAAAGTTGTCATCATCTCCATTATTTTAGCCATCTGATCTCTTTGCTCGAGCGATTCCTCTCGAGATCTCACCATTAGGTCTCTCGTCTCTTGTTGCGATTTGGCCAGTTGCTCTTGTAATTCCTCTTGAGCCCTTTCCATCCTTTCAATTCTCTCATTGAATTCATTCTCCATTACTCTAGCTTGTCGGCGCGTTTATACGGATGACGTGGTTCTAGTCTAGAAGTCTTGCAACTGCGAATTGTATGTTTTAACCTCAGCGAACGAGTATGGGATATGCAATGAATGAATTGATGCATGAATGAATGCATGAATGTCAAATGAATGTCAGTTATGAATGAAATGCAAGAAATTGGTGTTGATTTCAAGATAGCCCCATATTTAGGCATTTCATTTATCAACATAGTCTATTACACAAAGTTCTCATTTTTCCAACAGTTACACAAATTTCCTAGCCACATTGCCTTGTTTCTTCACTTGCTCTAAAAACTCTGATATGCTCGATCTTTGGCTCGGAGGGAATTGGCAACTGAGAACTTCGGCTTCATCTGATAATTGTACAACTAGTATAGCCGCTTTACGAATTTCATTGATCAAGAAGTCAAGTTGCATTTATTTTTCTTTGAGAGTTCCTTCATACGCGTGAATGTCCCTATCGTACTGCTCACTCTTTTCTTCTAGAGCCTTCAAGAGGTTATCTAATTGTTGTTGGCGAGATTGCAGCATATTTTCTAGATCTCGTGTTTTCCTTTTTAATTCTTGATGTTCAGACTGACTATTCGCCAATTTGCAGTCACTATTTCATACTTGGCGTTCTTCCTTCTTAACTCTATCACAGCACGCGCAGCCTTTTCCTCTTCTTTCTTTGCTTTTTCCTTCCAAAACTCCATTCCTCCTTGATATTGCTAATTTCTTCCTTCCATTCTGCTGTCGACTTGCCCAACCCGCTATTCTTTATAGTGTTTCTTAATTTCTTGTTTTCCAAATGAAGGTCCCTTAAGTCGTTTCTCACAATCTCGGCTTCTCTTTGTACTTTTTCAGTCCTGGACCTTTCAACCTGAACTTCAATCTTCAGTTGATAGTTTTCTTCTTGAAGGGCACTAAGGTCCCGAGACATCTTGGCCTTTTCTCGTTCGAATTCTTGTCTTGCCATTTCTAGCTCAGACGGCGTTTCCTCCGAGAAAGGATTCTGGATGGTGTAGTTTGTTGATGAGATTTGTTGACTATTTACCCGTTGTTTCCTCCATATGTCGTAATCTTGGGTAAGGGTATCAACATACAAAGCTAATTCCATGAAATGAATTTCCTTCCAATACTTTGCAGTGTCTTGGACTCTCTTCATATATCCTTCACCCGCGAAAGCGAACTCGAACTGTGCTAATCCTCCAGTTGCGGGGAGAAATTATCGCGAAGAAAATTGCCTTTGGACTAATAGCGGAGCATATCCAACTCCTCCCCATAACCCGAGTAAAGGTACCCAATCTTGGCTTCCACATTTGTATAGCAGAACTGAAGGACGGATCCAGGGTGCTCTCCATGTTATATTCTCGGCGCGAAGATTCTGAAAAACTGATACCCAATGTTGCTTGGTGACTTCCTTCGGCCATTCTTTATTGAGGTAAGCTTCTAGCGGGGAGAATGTTTTAGAAAACATATGGAACGGAGTGCGCTCTACCTTCCAGAAGTGACTCAAAATCCAAACATTGAGCAACTGCGCGCATCCGATAAATCGTCCCTCCCCTTTTTTTCGACAACTACTCAGGGACCTGAAGGTCTCGGCTAGGATGGTCGGGACAGGGTTGATTCCTTGTTTTAACCTTTCGAAGAAATCAACTACTGCAACTTCGAGATGTCCGAGAACTTTTGGGAAAATGACCAAACCGTAAATGGCCAAAGCGAATAGATTTACCCTTTTCAGCATGTTGGGATGGTTCAGAGCCAAATCTCGTAGGGAGGACCATGGAATGCAAATGGTTTCATTCTTCTTCTTTATCTGTTTTTCGGCCCATGCATCAGTCATGTCTGTCAGTCTCACTAACTTTTTCTTGAAGGTCATCGGCTTAGGCTCCTTCACATATATTTTGCCGAATTGTACATTGTCGATGCGGAGTAAAGCAGCATACTCTTCTATGGTTGGAGTCATGTCTTCTTGATTAAAGGTGAAACACTGATAAGCTGGGTCCCAGAACCGAACCATGGCTTGAATCAACTGTTCGTCTACACGGATGGTGATCAGGTGAGCTATATCTCCATACCTCTCAGTGAAAATGTCTCTAGTGTCTGAATCCCACTGATTCCAAATTCGAACCAAATCCTCAAAGTTATTTTGGCGAACATTTACAGTTATATGTTCGGGCAAATTAGCGACACACCCTTCCACTAGACTATCCCCCTTTTCTCTCTGAATTTTTAGAGACCAGTCCCGAACCACGGCATTCTTCTCGGTTATTTGTGTAATTGACTCCTCCATCAGAAACCCGTTTTTTTTTGGCAACCAACTTTTAATCAACACCTTCCTAATATGATGCCTATGATGCATGATGAAAATAAAAGTAAAAACAAATAAACTTGGTTAGTAAACACAACAAATATAATTTGAAAAACAAATTAAACTACCCAATCCAATTATTTTGCATAAACAGCGTAAATGAAAGGCAAAAGGCATTTTCCCCGTGTACTTATTTTAATGACTATAAGCGGACAGAGGTTCAGCATGGCTCTAATTGGATAGCTCGTATGGTTCACTATATGCGGTTTTGGTTCTAGGTGGGTACTCGAATCGTCTGCACTGTCATCTACTAAGATTAGTACAGAGCCTCGGTCATGGCCCATCATAGGCTTACGATGATCAATTCGAGGGATTACATTTACTTATGCCTATGCGGAGGGACAAGTTAACTCACGAAAGCATAAGTCATATGTAACCCGAAAGTATTCACTAGCCTGTGCGGAGGAACGAGTTAACTCACGAAGGCGTAGCGTTTACTTTCTCTTAACAGGGACGAAGCTCGGGTATAGAGCTCATGTTATGCAAAAAAAATGCAAGTGCACGGTGTGTGGGGAGAAACTTGTAAACCTTTACGTTTTATTTAGAAAAGACTAAACCAAAAATAAAATCGCAAAAATTTAAAGCTGAAAAACAACCTGATAAAACAAATTAGAATATGTACAACACGATGCAAATACATGATTTTTTTTTAAAACAAAAAATTTAAGGATCACGACTAAATGTTAATTTGAACAAGAAATTTTGAAAATTTTGACAACACGCGTTTAACATTAGACTCGACTCTCGAAAAAAAAATCCCCAGTGGAGTCGCCAGCTGTAGCGACCTAAAAATTTGGCAATAGGCGCTATTTGAAATGATTATTGAAAAATTAAAGTTTCAAATTTTATTTACAAAAGAGGAGTCGCCACCGATCTTTTTTAGGTGTGATCGGACACCAAATAAAATCCTTTTTTAGAAGAATTTTTTAAACTTTTCTAAAAAAAGAGAGACAATTTAGATCCACGTCAAAATCCAGAGAAAATTAGGGTCCGGGAGTCGGTTACGCGCGAGGAAGGTATTAGCACCCTCGCGACGCCCAAAATTGGTATCTCGTTAAACGCATGTTGTCTTAATTTTCAAAAATACGAGTTCCATTTAATATTTAGTCGTGATCCGATTGAAATACGAGAACCCCTTTTTTTAAAAAAAAAACACGAGAATTTTGAAGCGCAGTATTTCTTTTTTAAAACGAAAGTTTTTTTTTTTTAAAATACGAGAATTTTTGAAAACACGAGAATTTGTAAACACGAATATTTTAGAAACACGAAAATTTTTGGAAAAAAACGAAATTTTCTTAAAACACGACATTTTTTTTTGAAACACGGGAATTTTTAAAACAAGACATTTTTTTGAAACAAAATTTTTTCTTAAAAAAAATTTTAAATACGAGAATTTTTAAAACACGAAAATTTTTAAAACACGGAAATATTTTTTTTTAAAACACGAAATTTTTTTTTGAAAACAAGAAAATTTTTGAAACACTAGAATTTTGAAAACACGAAGATTTTTGAAACATGAGAATTTTTAAAAGCACGAGGATTATTGAAAGCACGAAGATTTATAAAAAACGACAATTTTGAAATACGAGAAATTTTTTAAACGCGAAAATTTTTTTCAAACACGAAAACTTTTGAAAACGCGAAAATTCGAAAATTTCTAAAATACGAGTAATTTTTAAAGATTCGAAAATTTGAAACAAGAATTTTTTTTTAGAAAAACGTACCATATTTAACACGAATCGATGATATTCACCCCAACATGGCAATGAAATCGACGAATTAGTGTCAAACCAATTCAATTTAATATTTAATCGGGTTGTATTAAAACACGAGAAATTTTTTTTGAAACACGAGGATTTTGAACATTTTTTATTTTTAAAACGGGTCCCGAATTTAACATAAGCCATCGATATTCACCCAACATAGCGATGAATTCGGTGACTCGATGCTAAACCGATTCGTTGCCTTATTTATTAAAATTATTTAAAATAAAGTAAAATTAAAATTTAATTAAATTGTAAATATAAATACAAAAATATAAAAATATATAAAATGCATAAAATGCTAATAATATTAAAATGAAATAACATAAAAATACGAGCATTAAATTAAAAGAGAAATAAATAAAATTACCGAAAAATCTAAAACACGAGCTTCGCCGAACGGGTTGCTAAAATTGAACCCCCTTTTTCTTCTTTTTTTCTTTTTTCTTTTTTCCTTTTTTCTTTTTCTTTTTCTTCTTTTCTTCCTTTTTTTTTGCTGGGCTGCCTTGTTGGGCTGGCCTGCGCGGCCTGCTGGCTGGTGGCCTGTTGGCTGCTTGTTGGGCTGCTGGAATTGGGCCTATTGTTGGCCTGCCTTTTTTTTTGTGCTGCTTCTTTCCCTTCTTTTTTTGTTTTTTTTTGCTTTGATTTTTTTTTGGGCTTGTTTCTTTTTTTTTTGTTTTTTCTTGGGCTGCTGGGTCGGATCGGGTCGTAGGTGGGTCGGGTCGGGTTGACCCGACTGTTATAATATTTTTTATTATTTCTTTTTTTTCTTTCTTTCTTCTTCCTCTTTTCTTCTTCCTTCTTCTTCCTTCTTCTTCTTCAAAGTCTAGCCTCCACCACCGCTTGCGCCGCCGCTACCTCCTCCGACGCCGGTACTCTTTCTTTTCTTCTCCTCTTTCTCTTTTCTTCTCTTTTCTTCTTTTTTCCTTCGAAAAAATCTCTCTTTTTGCAAGTTTTTTTTTTATTTTTTTTCGTGGGTGTCCTCATTTTTGGAGTTTAAACTCCTTTTTATAGTTGGTTTTGCTTCTTTTTTGCAGGTAGCAAGTGGGGAAGGAGCAGCCACCCATGTTTATGGCCTGAAAATCTGGAAGTGGGTGCCCCAAATCATGTAACTTGTCTGAAGGACCAAATCGCAAATGCAGCAAAACTTCTGGGGCTAAATGTAATTTTTAGAAAATTTAGGATTAAAATGAAATTTAATGAAAGTTTAGGGGTCTAAGTGAAATTTAAAGAAAGTTTAAGGGTCAAAATGAAATTTAGGAAAAGTTTAGGTGTCAAAATGCAATTTTTATTTTTTAAATTTTTTTTTTTGAAATTTTGAAAATTAAACACAAACTCTAGTCGGACAAAAATTTAGTGCTTACAATATTGCAGAGCTCCTGCAAGACTCCGAAATTCAGTTGGATCCACTAAACACTCTCCATTGTCTTTAGACATGATTGAGGAGTTGACCATCAGAGTGGTGACACTCTTTGCTGTTGCCATAGACGCACGCGCAAGGATATCACGAATGTATTTTACTTGACAAAGATGTAAACTTCCAGTGGAAGACCGAGTGACTTCAATCCTAAGGAAAAAATGGAGATCACCCATATCTTTGAGCGAGAACTCCTCATGTAGTAATCGAACAAACTAATCAATAGTAGTAGATGAGCTGCCAGTGATAATGATGTCATCGACATAAACTAGAACATAAAGGGTGGACTCAGAGTGGGCCCGAACAAATAGCGAAACATCAGATCGGGAAGCAACAAACCCAATGGACACAAGAAAACACTTCAGTTTGTCAAACCAGGCATGAGGGGCCTGCTGAAGGCCATAAAGTGCTTTCTTCAGGCGGCACACTAGCTGCTTGCCATCCAAGTCAGTTTGAACATATCCTGGAGGTTGATGCATAAACACCTCAGTGTCTCTATCTCCATTCAAGAAGGCATTGTTCACATCTACCTGACGTAAGGGCCATCCTCTTGAAACCGCAACAAATAGAATAGCATGAATAGTTGCTGGTTTAACGACGGGGTTAAATGTTTCTTTGAAATCAAAACCAGGAACCTGAGAGCACCCCTTAGCTACCAATCTAGCCTTCCGTCTGGCAATAGTACCATCAGGATTTCGCTTAATCTTGAAAAGCCATTTGCATCCAATGACTTTACGACCCGGAGGAAGAGGAACCAGATCCCAAGTGGAATTCCGTATAAGGGCCTCATACTCTGCTTGGGCAGCAGCGCGTCACTCAGCGGACGATAGGGCTTTCTCAATTGTGGATGGTTCCATAGCCTCAACTGACAAAGCTCGAGGTTTAAAGATACATGCCTTAGCCCTAGTTACCATTGGATGAGTATTGGTGCTATTCAAGACATTATGTGAACCACAAGATGCAGTAGAGCCATCACTAGGAGCTTGAGACTCAATAGAACTATCACCAGGAGTAGTAGGCTCAGCAGGAATAAGAGGCATAGAAAGTGACTCAGAATCATTACTGGGAACTGCTGGTGATAACGCAGAATGCAGAGTCGGGGAATCAGCAACAGGTACCACTGGGTGAGAAAAGATCCCTCGAACAAGAGGAACAGTGGTGGAAACAGTCACGCCAGGATTCAGACCGAGGGTTGTGCAAGGATCCTTGGAAGACAAAAACTTAGTTTCATCAAACACGACATGGCAAGAAACAACTATCTTACCATTGGGCAGAAGACACTGATAGCCCTTATGCTGAGTACTATAGCCCAAAAATGTGGATGGTTGAGACCGAAACTCCAATTTATGTGATGCAAACGGTCGTAAATAAGGATAACAACAACACCCAAAAACACGTAAATGGTCATAGGTAGGATCCTGGCCATATAGAGTTTAAAAATGAGACTTTCCTTGTAGTACAGGAGTAGGAAGACGAATGATTAAATGAACCGCACAACAAAAAGCATACCCCCAATATCTCATGGATAGATCTGCTTGAGCTAAAAGGGTAAGGCCCATTTCAACAATATGACGATGCTTGCGCTTAGCAATGCCATTCTGCTCAGAGGTATAGGGGCACGTCAACCTATGAACAATTATTTGAGACGCTAAAACACGAGTGAAGGCTCGGTACTCCCCACCCCAGTCACTCTGAAATTGTTTAATGGTCTTACCAAACTGTGTTTTAATCAACTGCTGGAACCGTGTAAAACACTCCAGAGCCTGAGACTTTTGAGTAAGCAAATATAACCATGTAAACCTAGTGCAAACATCAACAAATGTCACATAGTACCATTTATTCTCACATGCAACTGCCCCTGGTCCCCACAGATCAGAAACCACTAACTTAAAAGGTTGATATACAGTAGTTGAAACAGAAAAGGGCAACTTATGTGACTTTTCTTTTTGACAAGTAGAACATACACCATCAACACAAGACTTATTGAAAGCAATATTACATTTTTGTAAAACACTATGAACAACAGTACCAGAAGGGTGACCAAGTCGATTATGCCATAGAGCAAACACAGGGCATCCACAGGTTTATTTTGCAGCTTTGTATGAGCAACAAACGAATCCACAGCAGACATCGAAAAATGATACAAGCCATCACGAATGTGGCCCTTCAGCAAAGTGTCATTGGTCTTGATGTCCTTTATTACACAATATGTCGGATGAAATTCAAAAAACACCTCGTTATCCTTAGCAAATTGGGACACCGATAACAAATTCTTTCTTATACTTGGCACACACAGCACGTTAGATAAACAAAGTAGCTTAAGTGGAGTAGATAAATTTCTAGAACCAATCGAAACAATTTTAGCAGGAGTTCCATCTCCCATTAGGAGAGAAGACGTACCTGAATACGGAGTAGTATCACGGAGAGCCATCGGGTCACGACAGACATGATGACTAACACTTGAGTCAGGGTACTAAGACGAGGTACCAATCGACATCGGAAGATACGAATCACCACCAACATCATTGGAACCGACTTGAGCAGTATTAACATTAGACCCAGATGTATCAGAATAATCAGAAGCATTAATATCACCAACCCGAGGAAGACAAATACACGGATCAGAACCAGAGTAAACCCGAGCCTGAGGTTTTGTGAGCCAAGGAACCGAGGCACCACCCGGTCCAACATTCCGTCCAGGCTCCCACGGCAGATTGACTTATACATGATTTGTGATAGGTCCATTTGGAGCATCCGGCCTTGCTACATAGTTCTCTTTAGTAACCAGCCTAGGTCCACGAAGTGAACCACCTGTAGACCCAACATCACGACCAAAAGGAATTGGCCCAGAATACCTTGGCAAAAGCGCCAAACTTGGATCATTATAGGCGTAATGTGACCCACGTACCATTTGAAAGTTTGTATCATTATAGGCAAAAGGCCCACGTGCCGATTGATGGCCATAACCACCTGCTGAATCAGGCACCTGATTTTGACCAAAATATAATTGATTTTGACCAACACCAAACCTATTTTGACCGATAAATGGGGAATAGCTAAACCTAGGAGCCTTAGCATGAAAGCCCCACTCATCTTCCCCCTTACCATCATTCGGTGCACCAAAACCATGCCCAGGCAAGGAGACCTCGACGGACCGATTGAAGACAGGAGGTGAATCTTCAGACTCGCGACGATACCGGTAGTAACACCGTTGAGCCAAGTGACCAAAGCGGTTACAAATCTGGCATTGAATCCGGGGCTTGAAGTTCCGTTCACAACCACGAGGAGACGATCGACCACCACGAACGGAGCCGTCGCCCACTGACGCTGATTCAATCAGATTCGCATGAAGGCTGACATCCTGAGTCACGCGATGAAGGCGAGTTTCGCACTCAACTAGTGCATTGACAACCCGTTGAAGAGAAAGGGGACCATTTGATAACGAAACGGACGAGACCACACTCTCAAACTCCGGAGGCAGGCCAGCAAGAATAATCTCCAACTTCTCAGTATCCGAGATCCGCGAGCCTGAAGTTTGAAGAATAGAACAAATATTCTTAATGCGAGTAACATAAGCAATGACAGACAGAGTACCTTTCTTCAACGAATGTAACTCGTGACGGAGCCGCGACTGCTTGGCACCAGTATCGGCAGCAAACAGTTCCGAAGCAGTGTTCCAAACATCATACGTCGATCTAACCTCAGTGAAAGACGGCAAAAGCGCAGCTTCGATGGTAGAAAGAAGCCAAGACGTGAGGAGACGATCTTGTTGTTTGAACACCAGCGCGGATGGATTCAGTGCTAAGACACCATCGGCAGTGTGAACGTTCCGAGGTGGTAGAGGAACAGTACCATCAAGGAAACCAAGAAGGTCATAGCCATCAAGAATCAGCTTGACTTGCTGTTGCCAGAGAACATACGTTGCATCAGTTAGTTTAACCACATCATGATGGGGAAAGGAATGTACCACACGTTCACCATTGAAGAGAACAGCACTCGGCTCAGTCGAGTCAGAATCAGCAGAGGTTGTGATGACCATAGAGCCCAAGATCAGCCGGCGAAAAATACCATATTAGAAACCAGGTAAAAATAAAAGAAACTGTTCTTCTTTGATTTATGAAACTTGCTTTATTACATGCTCACTTGAAATCCTTTTATATAGACTTCCTCAACTGCTCTTAACAGCTTAACAATATTCAACAGCTAATTAACAGACTAACAGCTAACAATCTAACTAACTGATCCTTTACAGTTGGCAAGATAGATGGTGGGATTTTTCTCTAAGGAGATTTCATCTGTTTAGCATTTATTTTTTAACCAAACTTGAATGTCCAACAAATATGACAAACTGTCCTTTTTTGAGATCCACCATGATGGACCTATATGAATTATGATGTCTCTCCATCTTCACACCACCAACTTATTGACAAGATTCTTAATTTCATCATAAACCCTTCACTTTCTCCCTTTGTAATCTTTTTTTGTTTCTTCATCACTAGTCCCAGGGTCACATTGCAGTTTTCATATGATCAGATTGTTATACACAGAAAAAAAAATCAATCATGAAGGACCATGTTGTGTTATATCATTGTTGAGCAAGTAAAAAAGTTGTGAATTAATCATATGAGAACTTTTTTTTTATTGCTTTAGGATGTAATTCGAGTAAATATTTGATTAAAAAAATATGTTATAAGTTGTTATACTATTTGTATATTTGAAATTTTAGTTTCTCTACTTTTCAAATATTAAAATGTATGTCCAATTATTAACATTGTTAAAATTCTTTGATTAAATTAAGGTTCATTACAACTTTGGTAAATTTTTTACACGACAACTAAGTGAGTTTTTTTTTCTTATTTCAAAATGTCATACTAGTGAATTTAACAGAAAAATTCTATCGGTGTAAACAATTAGACTTGAAATTTATAATCTGAAAAATATAGAGACTAAATTATTAGAAATAAAAGTAGAAAAACTAAATTACAAATGTACAACTTAAAGCATTTTTTTACAATTTTTCTCATACTTTAGACTGCAAATTTTTCATAAAAAAATATTTTTTATATTATGTATGTGAAATATATTTATGAATATATATTTATATTTATTATATATTTAATTGTGGTGTTTTTAATAGGACAAAATTTTAATTGTGAAAAAAAAGCAAACAATTATTTATATATACAACCAAACCCTAATTATAAAAGAAGTAAATAATATTATTTGATATATTAATAATAGAATTTCCACAGACCAGAGATTAAAAAATCATCTTATATTTTATAAAATTTTTAAAATATCAATTTAAAATATAAGGTTGACTTGAGATCCTAAATATATATATAAACATATATACATATAGACACACATAAGAATATTAGGATGATAAGAACAAAAGGAGCAGATTAGTGTTCAGAAAATTTAAGTGTTTTCTCTTAAATTTATTGATATTTATTTAAAAAAGGAGAGAATTTTGGTAAAAGCATTATCGAGTCTCTGTATTAAGAGTTAAATTGTCAAAAAATGAGTAAATTTATCTTGTATTCTAGATTAAAGAATAATCTAATTATTTAAAAATTCATCCATTTCAACTATTAAAAACTTATGTGACTGACAAAATAACTAGACGATTACCTACAGTGTCTTACATGTACCTCATGCTAACATACATGAACTAACTTTTAATAGAAGGATCAGTTTGCTATTTACTCATTTTTTGAGTAAAAGCGATAAAAAACAATCCGACTCCTAACATAAGTACCTCTATAATACTTTTACTAGAAATTTACACTGTTATAATGTTTATTGCATGAGTTTATATCCCTAAGACATGTTAAGGCGAAGTAGCCTTCCATTGTTGCTGGCAAAAAAAAGTCATCTCTATATGGGGAATTACACATAAACAGACAAGGTCCAATAGAATCCCTACAAAATGAAGTACTGATGAAACATTGTACTATTACTAACAAAACGATTTGATATTATCTTTCATATAATTTCTTAGACAAACTTCTGGTACTGCATTTTGCATGTTCTTTTCAATCAAAGCTCAAAGGGAGATGAACCAGCAATTGCAGCCATGGATGGAGCCACAGTTTGCTGAACACATTGACAAGTGACACATTATGACCCACCATTAGAATTATGAGCTTCACATGTAAAATTTATGGTTTATGGATTTGACCCACCATGAGTTAATATATCTGCCCCACTTGGTAGATATAACTTCATGCAATAGAATAAATAACTAGTTATGATGATGAACCCCCCTTTGAGTAAAAAATGAGGTAAAATTTAAAAAGTTTCACTTTTAATCACCTTCTTCATCAAAATAGATACATAAAAGTAAAAAAACAAAATTAATATTGATGCCACAATTAACCCTCCAAATCCACCCTCCCCAAAAGAATATATTTATTAAAAGAAAGAACCAAAAACACCATGAAGGTCACCTTTAATTGTTGGTTTGTCTTTGATTCCATATCTGCTTTGTGTTTGCATGAAATGAAAGATGGTGAAGCATATATGGTCCTTAGGACAGTGAAGCTTAGAAAGGACATGTTTAGGGTATTATACCAAAAGTTGGGGGGAATGAAGCCTGGTCCGAAATCATTCACAAAGGCCGTTTAAAACATTCACATGAATGACTTTGAACCAGACAACATTCCACGCAACGATTTCCTGTAATGAATTCGCGATAATAAGAAAAAGAAGCAGTCATGACAAGAGATTGAGAATCAAAGGAGAAAGGAGCAATTTTTTTTTCTAAGATTGAGAGATATGAAGATACATATATATATCTTGCATAGGTGTGTTTATATAGGTAGTGAAAAAGAGGCATTCTTTGATGGGTCACATGACATGGAGTCCACTTTCTAAACCACCCTTTTCCCTCTCTTTTCTTCACACATAGGATGAGGTAGTTAAAAATTATAAACTCAAGACTTATATCAATTGATTCTTACGACATTACAATATTTTCATTAATGATTTCGAGGTCAACTCAAACACCTACCACTTTTAGTCTCTAAAATTTTATTAAGGGCATTGAACTTTTGAGTTTATCATATGTTTGCTTGTCACTAAGGTAAAAAGAAAGGAAGGTGGTAGCGAACCTTCATAAGCAATGATTGATGGCATTTATGTATATATATATGCACTTGTTTTTTGATGCCAAGCTTAAGTCTCAAGCTTAAAAACAGTTTGGTTACTGAAGTAATAATGGGACCAACAAAATTAAAAGGGAAAATATTGTACAATAAAGTAAAGTGGAATTGCAAAGTTTATCAAAGCTTAATTAATGACATATTTTTCCATTTTCCTTGTCTTTCTCGTCAATCCCAATTGGTATGAATGAATAACCTTTTTGATAAAATCTTGAGCATAATGTTTGGATTAACTAGTAAAGGTGCTTTTCATAAAGAAAAAAAAACAGGTAGTAAATTGGAAATATGAAGAATTGTTGATTTGCATCAGCAAAATGCAATAAAAATATCATGGAGGTCCCTGTATTAGGTGTTATATTATGTTTTGCTCCATTTATTAAAAAAATAGACAAATTAGTCGCTATACATTAGGTTAAAGAGTAAGATAGTCATTTTTGTTAAAAAATTCATCTATTTTTATGATTAAAAATTGACATGGCTGACAAAATAATCAAACAGTAACACTTGACGTGCCACATGTACCTCATGCTGACGTACAAGAGCCAAGTTTTTAACAATAGTAATGGATGAAATTTTTAACAAAAGGATCAATTTACTTTTTGATCTAGCATATAGAGATTAATTTATCCATTTTTTGAGTAAAGAGACAAAATACAATCCGACTCTTAGTACAAAAGCCTTCATAATATTTTATACCAAAAAAGTGCCTATTATTACCTAAATGATTCAAAGAATGAGGGATTTTATTAATTTTTTCTTTCAATTACATCTGCATATTCCAAAGATAATTGTTGGTATTTGAATTTCAAACTCGTTATTATACGCCACAACACTAATAGGAGGGGTGAAGGGAGGGCTCCCCTAAAATAAAAAATTATAACTTTAAACCCTAAAATTTATTAAATCTTAAGTTAATGGTAAAATTGTAACGCCCCTAACCTAAATCCGTCACCGGAATAGAGTTACGGAGCATTACCGGAGTTACCGATTCATTTATCAGATATTTCATTAATCCGATATCTTTTCTTTTCCACGTTCAAGTCTCATATTCAAGTTATCCGGATCTTTATAAAGAAATTTGATCGTCGTTTTCATTTATTTCATGTTATAATACATTCAACTAATGCTCTAAACAAAATTATCATTTTACCCCTAAACTTTTAATTAATGACGATTTCATCCTTAGGTTAAAATAAAATAAAATTATTGTAACTTAATCCTTATTTCCAGCCATTATTCTCACACAAATTGATAACAACCTATGAATTCTATAAAATGTTAGAATTTTCCATAATTTCAACACTTTTTAATTTAATCCTTAAAACATGTTTTTCCCTGATCTTGAGCTAAATTAATAATTTCATTAAATTTTGTAATTTAAATAATAAAATAATCCATTTCATGCAAATTGGTCATTTCTAACATTTTTTTACAAAATTGCCCATAAAATTTTACTTTTATTCAATTTAGTCCATGAGCCTAAAACATACAAATTAGCCATGCTAGCTGAATATTCATACATATTTTCCTCCTCCTCCTCCTCTCCATTCCACATCCTTAATTTATATAACATGCAACAAGTAACATTATCAATAATTTCACTATTTACTTATGTATATTCAAAACTGTCCATTTGTGTCATAGTCACTAAATTATTTATATCTTAAGCTACAGAACTCGAAATTAAGATCCGCTAATTTTCCTTGAAACTAGACTTACTTATCTTATTACCATAAAATGTTCATAATTTTTGGTTTAGCCAATAAGTACAGTTTATTCTTTAAAGTTGCCCCTATTTTGCTGTCTGACAGTTCCGACCCTTCTTCACTAAGAATTAATTATCTCATCGTACGAGATTCGGATGATGTTCCTGCTTATTTATATTGAAAATATACTCTTTAAGGATTTTAAACATAAATATTTAATCCCTTAATTATTTTTATCCAATTTTTTATGATTTTCTAAAGTCAGAACAGGGGAACCCGAAATTATTCTGACCTTGTCTCACAAAAGTTATTGTATCTCATGATTTACAATTCCATTGCTTACATAATTTATTTTATAAGAAACTAGACTCAATAAGCTTTAATTTCATATTTTATTCATCCTCTAATTCGATTTATACAATGTTTGGTGATTTTTCAAAGTTAAACTACTGCTGCTGCCCAAAATAGTTTTAGTGCAAAATATTGATTTCCATTTTACCCCAAATTTCACAATTCATACAATTCAGTCCTTGCTCAATTAACCCCTCAATTAAGATAATTTTCTCAATTAATACTTTTTCTAGACATTATAAGTTATTTCATAACTATTGAAATTCAGAATTTCTACATAAAACTCTAACTTCAAACTCTTTTACAATTTAGGTCCCAAACATTCACTTTCTATTCAATTCTTTCAATAAAATCAGCATATAAACAATTTAAAGCTCTAATTCTATGTCAAATCATCATATACTTCCAGCAAATATTCATAGAAACTTTCAATTTCTTTCATAGAATCAAGAACTAATGAATTCAACAAATGAACCTAGTTGTAAAAGTCACAAAAACACAAACATTTCAAGAATTAGTCAAGAATTGAACTTACTTGCAGTAAAAATATGAAAAACCAGCTTAAGGGAACTCTTCCATGGTGTTTTTGCTGATGAGAATGCAGAAAAATAAAGAGAAATCTAGATAATTCCACTTTAGTCCTAGCTTTATTAAGTAAATTTTGCAATTTTCTAATTTTGCCCTTATTTTCTTGGTGATTTCATGCTCTTGCCGTCCAGCCCAAATAGACCTTGGGTCTATTTTCCTTTTAAACCCTCTTTCTTTTATCATTTAAGCTATTTAATCATTTCCCACAATTTTGCATTTGATACAATTTAGTCCTTTTTGTTCAATTAGCTATCAGTACTTTAAAATTTCTTGACAAAACTTTAATACTAACTTGTTAACACTCCATAAATATTTATAAAAATATTTATGGCTCGATTTAAAATTCCCGAGGTCTCGATACCTCGTTTTCAATTCTAATTATTTTAATATATATATTTTTTGTACATTTCACTATTTCAAAATTTTTCCTAACTTCACATTTAACTTATACTCACTAAATTAATAATATTTCCTACTCATTTGTCGGATTTAGTGATCTCGAATCACTGTTCCAACACCACTGAAAATTAGGCTGTTACAAAAATTATACTATTAGGGATGAAGGGAGGGGCACGCTCTTAAAATAAAAAATTGTAACTTTAAATCCCCTAGAATTTATAAAACCTTAAGTTAATGGTAAAATTATAGTTTAGCCTTAAAAAAATACTAAAATTTTGATTTAATTCTTTTGAAAACCATAAAAATACAAGTTAATATAATGTTAATTACATTTGAACTCTTAAAACAATATATAAACTGACACCCTAAAAAATTTCTTACTTTGTCCATGTGCACTAACCAACTGCAATACACACCTATATTCAAATCTCATCATCCGTGGTATTGTCCATGTAATAGGCCTATTTTGCCCAGCCCAGGCCCAATACATTGAACAGTCCATTATAGTCCTTTTTTTTAAAACAAGCCCAAACCCTAAATAGGCCCAAAATTAAAAACCCTAGCCCGCATGCCTAAACATTTTCTACTGAAACCTAAAACCTAATACCCTAAAGCACCGCAACCCCCATGTGCGCCCTCGGCGCGCACATCGCCTGAGGGTCGGCTCCGCTAGCACTGCTTGCACCAAAATGGCAAGTTCCTTGCTCGTTGACGCAAACCTGCAAGAAGATAACAAAAACAGCAAGTAAACAGAAAAGACAGAAGCAAGGACAGCAAAAACAAAAGAAGATAGTGACTAAACTGTAACACAATAGGCTATAAAGAGCCACGATTTATCAATGTAAAAAAAAAGATATCGAATACAAAAACAGAGAGTTTGAAATAGATTCACAGACTGAAAAGTGCTCCTTTTTATTTATTTCTTATTTTTTAAAATAATAAATAAATAAATAGTAAAAACTTACTTGGTGGTTCGACTTCCCATCGCCGTCGGTGAACGTCGGCATCTGGATACTTGGAAATCTATCGGGTTTCCGATAAGGATCCAAAACGGTGGCGAGGCCGAGAGTGACCCTTCGGGTTTTTTTCTTTTCGTTTTTTTTTTCTTTCTTCTTTCAAAGAATGGTTTGATCAGATATGTTTTATTTTAAAAAAAAAACTTTTTAAAAGAAAAAGAAGATTGAGAGGATTTGAGAGAATAGATCTTTATTTTTTTAAAAAAAGAGTAGAAATGAAATGTTTTGAAAAAAAATTGGGTTTTATAATAATGTGAAACGACGCCGTTTCACTTTGGCCATTTAAGTGCCAAAACAACGTTGTTTAAGGGAGGCTAACTTGCGCTTTGACCCGACCCAACCTAGGGTCCATGCGTCTTTTGACTGATGGGGCATTTACAACTTTAATCCTTCCGCATTTTTATATTTTTTAATCTAGTCCTGTCTAAGTTTTATGTATTTATGATTCTTCCATATAAGTTCACTCTCTTTTCATTTCGACCTTTTATGAAATGGTGCGTTTTAGAGGGCGGGGGATATTCCCCCATTTGGTCCCTCCATGTTAGAGGTGTTCATGGGCTGGGCTACCCGGCCTGGCCCGAAGGCCGCCCCGAAATGTGAAAGGGTTTGGGCAAAAATATAGGCCCGAAAAATGGTTGGACAAAAAAATAAGGTCCGTTTAAAAAATGGACCAGGCCTCGGGTAAAGTATTTTTAGACCGGGCCTGGCCCAACCTGAATTCACTAAAGGACAAAAAAAATCTGTATTTTTTTTATTTTTGAATGTTATTTTATTGTTGTAACACCCCCTAACCCCAAACTGTCCCCGAAATTGGGTTACGGAGCATTACCGGACCTATCAGACATTTACAGTTAATATACACATAAATACCAACACAACCAGATACACTCATAATTTTCCAAATTTAAACATTTACATATTATTCAATATTTAATTTTATTCAAATATCAAATATCATCAAATAAATCAATTTCATACCAAATTAACCAAATTCTATTATATATCATAACCAAACCTAAATCTATTTATTTCATCCTTACATTTACAATTTCAAAATGACACACACATAAGACACCCTAGGTACATGCCTTTATCAATAATTAACACACTTTACCTTATTGAATTCGGGATCGGCCTGAGATGCTGATTCAACGTTCTATCTTTACTTAACCTAGGCACGGAAACAAACCGTACGCTGAGTATAGGTATACTCAGTGGTATTTCTATAATCTGAACACTTAAACAATTATAAAACATATTAATTTATATATATTGAACTTTTCAAACTCAATGAGTATTCAAACATTCACTTTTCAACCAATGTTTTTGTCTACTTTAAATTCAAAATCATTTATTATTTTTTAATAGCAATTAATCAATCAGTAATATTAATTAACGATCAGTCAATCAAAACAATTATTTATTTAGTAATAGTCAGTTATTCGGTAACAATCAATTATTCAATAATAATCAATAATTCAGTATTAATCAATTGATCGGTTATCCAGTAACAGATAATTATTCAGTAAAAATCAGATATACAATAACAATTAAATTATTCAGTAACAGTCGATCTTTTCAGTTCCTTTATTTACCCCTATTAACATGACTTGGACCTAAACGGATACACGGATCCAACCAACACACCAGTACGGCACATAGTGGCTCATCGACCGAAGCCGGAGCAGTAACAGTAACAGTAGTAGTACAGTACACAGAGTACCTCATCGGAACAAATCCAAAACAGTAACAGTACGGCACACAGAGTACCTCATCGGAACAAATCCGAAACAGTAACAGTAACGGTAACAGTAACAATATCCGACACACAAAGTGTCGAATCAGTAACAGTAACAATAATCGGCACATAAGTGCCTGATCAGTAAGCCGAAAAAACCTGTACTCTTCCATATCCTATGGCATGCCAACTATATCCGACTAGCACGACTAGTTAATAAGGTATTTAATTTACTTTTCAATTTTCAATTAATTCATATTTTAATTAATTAACTATATATTTTCAATTCAATATAATTCCATTCACTTTTCACTAATAAATATTCAATTTCACAATAATCACATTTTTCTATCAATTTCATCACACTTCCAACTACATATATTTTCCAATATAACAAATATTTATTATTCAATTTCTACATCAATATTCATTTCAATTCAAACATTCACATATATTCATAAATCAATTCAATATAATCAATATTCAATCCAATTCAAATAATCATCTCAAAACACCTACTACATATATATATATTAAATAATAAATCCAACAATTTAAGTATTAAGTTCGGATTATAGAAATACAAACCGTAATTTCCGAGCTAACTCCCGTTGTCTTTGACTTTTTCCTTGCTTAGCCGAGATTTCCCGAGACAACATTAGCTACGGGAATTAAAATAATTATACCATTAATTTTTAGCACTCATTATAACAAATAATTGAATTTCTATTCAATTTACACCTTATTTTCAATTAGGTCCTAACTAATTCATTCACTTTACTAACTTAATTCATACTCTATTTCTATTTAGGTTCCATCCAAACTCAAATTTAACTACTAAATTTTCAGCTTATTTCACTTGTTTCGAAATTTCCTCAAATTAGCTCTTCAACATAAAACTTATGAATTACTTTACGATTCAATCTTATTTCATTTCTAACTTGAATTTCTATCAATTTAACCCTTATTTCATCATTTTACTCAACATGAACATTATCTAGAAATCTAATAACTTTCAAAATATCAACTTAATTTCATCAAAATCTTGTTCCAAAGCTTCTAAAACATTAAAATTAAGTAAAAAAAACTAAATTGACTTACCTATTAAACTTCCAAACTTTAAAATTCCTATTTCTCCTTTTTCCTTTCTTTTCTTCTTTCTTTCTTTCCTTCCCCTACTTTTCGTTCCACATTCTGTTTCTTTCTCTTTATTTCCTTTATTTCATTTGTTTTGTTTATATATATATAATATAATAACATTAATAAATATCTATTTAATAATCAGTTATTTCTTTTACATTTGTATACATATATATTAATACACTTGTCTTTATTTAATTTATTTATCATATAAATATCTTATAACATAATTATTTAATTAATAAATATCTTTTATAAATAATAAATATCTATTAATACTTAAATACAAGTATTACAAGTGTATGTATTTTTATTAATACATTTGTATCCAATCATTACCATACATTTGTCTTACTTTTATTTATTTATCATATAATATCAATTTAATAATAATAAATACATTAATACTTACTTAAATAATAAGTAAATACATACATGTATTACAAATGTATGTACATTATTTATCACACATATATTTTATTTTTATCACACACTTGGCACTCACTTTGGCTTATTTACTTATTTAATCCCCTCAATTTTCTTTATTCTATAATTAAACTTTCAAACTTCATTCAATTTTAATCTTTTTATCCTTAATTAAGCTAAATTCACTTCATTAAACTTTAATTAACCACTCACTTAACTTCGTAAATATTTATTAAAATATTTACGAATCCATTTTTCAGAAATGAAAACTTGAAAATACACTTTTCCTATAACCGTAAATTTTAGGTCATTACAGTTGTTTTCTCCCTATTTTGCTACCATTTTACTATTATATTGTTACTATTTTGTTGTTATTGTTTGGATATTGTATAAAACTTATTTGCTTGTTAATTTTGTTATTATTTTAAAGGCATTTTTTAATTTTTTTATTATTTTAGAGGCATTTACTTGTTAAGTTGCATCTATCTTAGTGATATTTAAGTCTACATATTTTTTAAAATTATTTTCAATTTGTTGGAAATATTTATTTTGATGTTTTTAGTATTTTTGATATATTATATATATTTAAAAATAATATAAAAAATTAATACTGGCGGGCCGGGCTGAGCTCGGGTTTTAGTATTTTTATCTGGGTGGGGCTTGGGCAAAATTTTAGGCCCTTTTTTGGCTCGGCCCGGCCCGGGCCCAATAAATGGGCATGATTTTTTAGTTGAGCCCAACCCGAACCTGGCCTGGTCCGGAACACCTCTACTCCATGTTATTTGCGCCTTTCAATGTGATCCCCATTTTATTTTATTCTGATTTATGCCCTTAAATTCCATTTAAATTTCAATCTAGTCCTTTTTATGTTTATTCATCTATTTTATTATAATTTAGACTCTAGATTTTATTTCAATTTCAATTTAATCCTTTATTCGCTTAATTTCAAGTTTTTATTTTATTTTTTTATATATACATATTGATCTGCTTTATTCTATTTATTTATTGTTACATTCATTCATTCATTTAATTCTTTACTACTCTTGTATTTAGAATTTATATGATTATTTGTTCCTTTATTTACACATTTTATTATTATTATTATTATTATTACAAATTGCACCCCAACTCTCATTTACATTTTAATTGTAGTCTCTTATTTTCAATATTTTATAAATTATTTGTCTTAAATATTTATTTATGTATTTATTAATTTCTTTGTACTTGTTATATTTAAAAACTATGTTTTCTTTTATACGCATTGTTTTGATATTATTATTATTATTATTATCTCGTCTTTGTTATTTTTATTATTTTTATATTTTAAAAAATTTATTAATTTATTAATTTATTTATTATATCTATGCACTTTATATACGTATTAAAATTTGTAATGTTAATATTTTATTTATAAATATTTATTGATTCGTGTATTTTTTACTAGTAATATCTACTTATTTATTCATGTGTTTATTATTTGTTTCCCTTTTATATGTGGTTTCATTATTTCATTCATTGTTAAACATTTTTATTTTTTGTTTGTTTGTTTCTTTTACCATGCATTTCTATTTTATTGCTTTACTTATTTAACGAGACTTTGTTTACTAATATTGCATTCATCTTTGTAATTACATCATTGTTATTATAATATTCCGTATTTGGAGATTCGAGAAATTGTGCCCTAACGTATTGGGTTTCGATTTTCCTCGTTTAACATAAATAACCGAATATCCTTTTAAAATTAAAATACATAAGTTTTGAAAATCAAAAGACAAGCTTATTCTCGAGGGTTTAAAATGTTGTGTCCTAACGTAATGGATGTGGCATTTTATTACTTCGGGACAAGAAGGTCTTTAGCATCTGTTTCGATTTACTCAAGCAAATTCTTCGTAAAAATCAACATTAAAAAAGAAAGGATTGTATTTTTAATTCTTTTTGGATTTTCAACTTCCGACGTTAAGACATTAATTAATCAATTAGGTACCATTTTGGGCGTTACGAGGGTGTTAATCCCTCCTCGTACGTAACCGACTCCCGAACCCGTTTTCTCGAATTTCGTAGACCAAAATCACTGTTTTAGTAAAACAAAACATTTTATTAAAACAATCAAATTACAAGGTGATCCGATCATACCTAAACAAAAAAGGATTGGTGGCGACTCCCATTTCCGGTTTTCATTTTCAAAACAAAAGTCGACCCTGTTTTTTCAAAAAATGGTTACGACAGTCCAGTTACATACTATATACGAACAACAATAACTTCTTGTACAAGAAAACATGCCCTATACTCTTGTAACTGTTAAAGGACTAAAATTATGCAGACATGGCCTATACTATGATGATGATCTTCAACTTTTAGCCTGTACTAGTTAGGCCTATACTGTTTTTGAATTGCTTTAGCTTATGATTGCATGAATGGACTAAGGTGAAAGAATTTGATGTAGCTAAGCATAAAAAAATATCATTCACTCTTTTTAAAAAAGAAAAAAAGGAAAATTACAAAGTCAAATGGCTCCAAAAACTAGTGCAATCATGGTGATACATCTAAAGACACAGTGAATCTTACATGGAAATTACAAAACATGCTTTAGCTGATATCAAAATTCTCAGATGTTTTCTTTTAGACAACATAGAATCTTGCAGGGCAAAAAAAGTTTGCATTAAACACTTCAAGTTTGGAGATAAATTAAAGGGGCACAAACAAGAAGAAGAAGAAGAAGAGTTATGTTTGATGTCATCATACTGTAACTTCCATTAACGTTAGTGTTTGATGATGAGGCAATTTTTTTCTTTTACCAAAAGCTTCCTTTTTATGTTCTGTAATCCCAATAAAAATGTTGATGATCCCAGTAAGACAGTAGCCTATATGAACTGATGTTGGTGAAACCAACTTGGGTTGGTTCAGTTGGCTCGTGTTCATTAGCGCCTTTGCTAGCAATGCGGTTCGAATCTTGCTAGTACTCTTATTTGGTGGGTGACCTATACGATCATAAGTCACACTTTGAATTTAAAAGGGTTAAATCATTATTTAGGGCTTAAAGTTGGCAAAAATTCCCATGTTGGGACTTAAATTTTCTTTTGTTCAAATTAGTCTTTGAACTTGATATTATTCCCACACTGAGGGCTTAAACTAGACAATTATTCCTACATTGAGGCTTGAACTATTTTTTGTCCAAGTTAGTCCCTAAATTTGACAATTATGCTCATATTAAAGGCTAAACTTGGTAATTGTTCCCATATTAGGACCTAAACTAGGCAACTCTTCTCATATTGGGGATTGAATTTTTTTGTCTGAGTTAGCCCTTGAACTTCGTAATTATTTCCATATTAGGGCTTGAGCTTTAGGGTTTTTAAGAAAATATCAATAATTAACTTGGACAAAACGAAATCCAAAACTCAATGTGGGAACAATTGCTAACTTGAAGAAAAAAAAGTTTGGGTCCCAATATAAAAACAATTACTAAGTTCAGAGTTTAATTTGAACCAAAAAAGTTAAAATTACCGAGTTCAAGACCTAAAAAGTGTTTTAATCTATTAAAAAGTTTCAGCGGAAAGGATCTATGAACTACCATTAAAGATGGGATGTTTGAGATAAGAAAACAAATATGAGATCCAGCTAAGGGGAAAACCAGTGTGTGGATATGCAACATTAAATCAAGAAAAAGTTGAGAAGAAAATCTGCTAATACAGCCAAATACAAGCTTGGCCCAGAAATCTCAATATTTTAATAGGAAAAAAACTTGATGATTTTCAGTGGAATCCTTTAAATTTTAGGGGCCCTTTAATTTGTGGTTAGCTTACAAAAAAACCCAATATATTAATGCATATTGCAGAATCAGTTAAAAAAACACTCAAGAAAAAGCTAAGGGAATCAATCATTGATGACCTGTATACAGGCATACTAAACATATAACATGGATTCATATCCTATAGAAAATTAGCCTTAAAAGTCAAACTAGTCAAACTAAACTTTTGGAATAGCATTCTGTTCCCACATTTCAAGCATATATATATGGTTGAGCTTTATGATCAATGTGATTTCTATAAAGCATCCGTACCTGTCAAATTCCGAAACCAGCACCCCTTTTTTGTATGTATAATGTGTGTAAAGTGGAAAGGATGTGTGCCATGTCTTTACAAAGGTTATCTATCTTGTGAATGAAAAAAATAGTTTTAATACATCTTTATCTTTCTTTAAAAGCTGGATATGATTTGATTTCAAATTTAATTGATACAGAATTTTATATACAAATAAATAAATTAGAGATGATACACTATTGAATAGACTTGCTCATGGGTCGGGTTATTCGGTCCGACCTAAAAGTGGGAGGGGTTGGACAAAAATATAGTCCCAAAAAATGGTCTCGAGTAAGACATTTTTGGCCCAGCTTGAATTCACAAAAGGACAAAAAAGAATCTGCTATTTTTTTGTTGTTTTAAAGTTATTTTCTTGTTATTTCTCCATATTTTGCTATCATTTCACTATTATGTTACTAATATTTTGTTATTATTGTTTGGATATTGTATAATACTTGTTTTATTGTTAATTTGGTTATTATTTTAGAAGCATTTGCTTGTTAAGTTGTATTTATCTTAGAGTTATTTAAGTATACATATTTTTTTAAAATTTATTTTCAATTTATTGGGGAATATTTATTTTAATATTTTTAGTATTTTTGATGTATTATACATATTTAAAAATTAAATAAAAAATTAATATGAGCGGGTCAGGCTAGGTCCAAGTTTTAAAATTTTTATCTAATATGGACAAAATTTTAGGCTTATTTTTCAGGCCAGACCCAATTCTATCATATGGGCCTAAAATTTTAATTAGACTCGGTCCGTGAACACCTCTACTATTGAATTGAAGGATCTCATATAAAAAACTTTTTTACCCTAAGTTTAGTTGGAATCTATAGTGAGTATTGAATATTGAAAGGTCTAAATAAAAATATATGAAAAAATTGTAAAAAGTAATGGAATTGATAAGATTATACATGACAAAATTTATGTCCTGCGTTAATCCAACACAACTTTCTTTCAACAAGTTTAGTTGAAATATACTGTGACTACTGAAAATTGAAGGACAAAGAGAGTGTAAAAATTGATGAAAGTAATATAATCAAAAGATTTGATTATATATCAATCCAGCACACAATTTTTTGACCATAGATGACTATTGAATATTGAAAGTTGGATATAAGGAGAAATAAAATTAGTAAGAAATTGATGAAAGTGATGAAGCTAATATAATTAAACACAACTTTCTTCCTATTTTGATTGGCTTTGTTTGGTGTCATGTAATTGTATTGATCAAGATTCCAAAGGTGTAAGATGATTGGATTTTTTGGGAGATCCTAGGCAGCCATGGATGACATATCCGATAATATCCGTGAGTGCTGCTCTGATAAGACGTCTTCACACTCCAAATTCACTCCTATCTGGCAGTCATGCAAAGTTTTCACTGCATCTTCTTTAATTCCAGATTTTACTTAACACACGTCTAATTATTTATCAGTTTACTTCATAAAATAAGAGGTAAAGCAGAAGAAAAATAAACAGTGTTAATGTCAACTGGGGGCAGCTTTTTCAAACTTTTGGGCATAAAAAGTGTTGCAGAACGCGAGCAGGAAGGACGGAGTATACTGGTGAATTGTGTACAGATGGAAAAATTCCACATTACCTCTCTGCATATATTCTCCATCATCACCCTCACCTGCCCCAATTTATATATATGAAAATTTAAAAATACAATAAATCAACATAAATGAAATCATTCATCATCATTTTTCAAGATTTTAATGTAATACGGCAAATGTTATACATTTTGTTACTGAAAGTAAAGGGTATTAGGTTTTTAATGTTTAACTATGATTTAGGGTTAATTTACTTAAAGTTATTAAGTTTGAATCTTCATATACAGAATAAACTTAGTGTTAAAAAGCGAGTTTATTTAATTTTAGATATAATCTATTAAATATAATTTAATGGTTGTTTTTTTCGGGCTCTAATGTTGATTAAATTAAATTTAATTGTTAATATTATTGCGTAATTATGAGTTTTCATCAATTTAATTTTAAAATCTAAACTAAATACTAAAATGTTAATATTGTTACCTTTAAATATCAAAATTATAAATTTTATTAAATATAGATACCAGGTAAAAAATTATAAATAATATATAAAAAAATTATCAAACTCGAATTACAAATCATAATAATATTAGTGTGCATATTGTTTGTACAGGTTGAGCACTTGGGACTATGATTTGGAATGGTAATATTAGGTTTCTTCCGAAGTTGAAGTGAGTTAGAGATAATTGGAGTTTATGTTGAAAGTGAGTTAGAGGAAGGACTATTGTAAAAATTACAATTTAATTTTAACTCTTCAAAATATATTTTCTGGCTTCGCTCTTGTGCTTTGATACAATGAAATAGTTTTGTACAGTAATAACAAAAGTTGTGTAGATAATGAAGAAGAAGGAGGTAAACCTGGTCTTGGAAGTTATCTAAATGAGGGGCATACTCTAGTTTAATATGAAATTAATCTAAATTTTGAGAAAAAAAATACACAAACTATTCATGAGTTTTAAAAGTAAAAATTATGTTATCAACAAATGTTAAGTGTAGTGATAAAACACATTGCAATTTTAGGGAAAAAAAACACGTCTAAAATTTAAAGACAACATTATTGAAAGGGGCAACCACCAATCTCGAGTATGGACTGTAAAACAAAAATGAAGGATACTAAAAAATTTCATATATTATGTTCGGAAAATATAACTGCTTATTTTTAGCTTGAGGTTTTAGCTTAATGTCAAGCTTGAGCGTAGGGAACTTTGAAATCTCGAGTTCAAGTCTTAGTCTATATTTGTTATACCTAAGTTCTCTCTAAATTTATTTTTGATTTAAGTCACATATGAAGTTCTCTCTAATTAATTTGGTCTAAGTCCCAAATAATTTCGATCTAAGTGCAGTTATATTTTAATTATCAATTATATTTTATAATAATTATTTGCAATTACAATTGTGATGTACTTGTACATTATTCTTATACCTTCTTAAATTTTATATTTAGTGAATACCATGTTTTAAAAAATTTACATTATTGAAGTCAAAATATTTAATCTCCAATTTAAACTCTAAATAATCTGATAAAAAATTAATTAAACTAATTTTTTGTTTGAATTTTGTCCATTAATACCATAGACCTATAATGTAAATTTGGGCACTTATTTTTGTACACATGTCTCTTAATTTACCATAGCATGTAATTGTTGTAAAAGTCGAGCCCATTCTTAATTTAAGGCCCACTAAAATAACTAAAGAAACATTTTAGCAAGAGTCATTAAATAAATTAATATATCATTGGTACCCCAAGAAGCTAGTCTAGTTTGATTCAAACAATATTGTTTGATACTTGAGTTTGACTTTGATATTTAATTTGGTATTCAGACTATACAATATCATGTATCTCAAGGACAGTAAAACTTAAGTATCAAAGTAAAAAAAAAAAAACTTCAAATATTAAATTGAACATTAAAACTAAACTCAAGCACTAAATAATATATTAACCTTAAAGAAAGAGATGTGATAGAATTTGGCAATTAAAATATCTCATTGTTAATAAATAAAAAAAAGAATTATGTGTTAAATTATTTGTATGACTCTCGATTCACGCTTCGTGTTAGGTTGATTATTTGCTGTGTCAAATTATAGAGTAAAATTTTAAATGTTAAATATGCTCTAAGCCCCTATAAACTTCGTACATTTTGAAATTTAGTCATTTTACTTTTATTTTCAAGAATATAAAGGGTTTTAAAATTTAGGTCCACTTGTTACCCCCATTAAAATTTTATTTTATTAAGTTGTTTGGTGTGACTTTTTGAATTTCTTTTTTAAAAAATCACTTGATAATTATGTGGCAATAATGTTAAAAAATTGGTTATGATTTTTTCTTAGAAATACTCTTTCAAAATCATCATGATAACTTTTTTTCTGTTGGAATAGTGTTTACAGAAAATTTGTGGTCGGCTTTTTGATTAAAATAGTTAACAATATAAACTATTTTAAACTAACTAATAACATCATAAAAGTCGAGGGATTAGATTATGTTAAAAATTAAAGTATATAGATTAAATCTCAAGTTTCATTATAGTTTAGAGGCCAAAATTAAAATTTGACAATTATCTTATAATGTCAGGAAAAGCAACACAAACCTAAAAGGAATGGAAAGCCACATGTCAGTTTTTAAGTCTCTTAGGGAATTCAAATTATATATAACCACATAATGTTTTAATCGAAAAGTTAACAATATTAATTATTTGGACTAATTAATAACATTATAAAAAAATAGGACCAAATTATGTTAGAAATTAAAGGGTAGAGATTAAATATCAAATCTAAGCATATTAGAGGGACCAAAACCAATATTTAACCATTTTTCTAAAATGTAAAGAAGGCATATTGAATTATTTGACTACAATACATGTGTCTACTATGTCAGCAAAGTTAACAAATGTTAATTTTTCCATCCTTTGGGTGATTTGACAAAAAATATAAATTTAAGAATTAAAAAAGGTAAAAAATTAAATAGAATACTAAAATAATTATTTTTGTAAAGTTGGAAGGCAAAAATAAGAAATTATTATGCCAAAAAAGAAAAGAAAAGAAAAACATTGGTGTGTATATGTCAACGAAAGGAAAATCCTTTAGACATTCTTAGGGGCAATTTACTAAAAAAAGTCCTTTTATATCATTATTTACCGGAATGACCCGACTTTTTGATTATTTACCGGAAAGGACCATTTTCCCCGAAAACGTGTCCACGTCAGCGCGGAGTCAGGGGACGTGTCAGTAAAATGCTTCCCTAGGGAAGCGTTTTCCCTTTTTAGGGTTAGGGTTTTTGATTGGTTTTGTAATACCCCTACCCGTATTCATTGCCGGAATAAGGTACGAGGCATTACCGGAGTTTACGAATTAAATTTTTTTTTTATATTCAATATAGCCCCATTATAAATATCTAACATTTCCTGCAATATTAAATCGAGACCAATCCACATCAACCAATTCAATTCAACATATTTTCAAGATAAATTCATGCATATTTATAAGATAACGTCATCACATATCTAAAACCAAGTTTGTTAACCATACTAATGGCTAACTTTACATTCATTTCACGTTAACATTTACTTTGTTAGCTTATATATGTCATTGATTTCCAAAATAAAGTTTCTTTATATACCGAAATCCTGAGGTTGACAGTGTGATGTGTCTCCGACCAAATTCGACCTCTGAGCTCTTAACACTACAAAACAGGGAAAAAGGAAACGGGGTAAGCACTTTGTGCTTAGTAAGCTCATGTAACAAGAATTATACTTACCTAATATTTTCAATACATTATAATAAACATTCATATATCCATTCAATGCATTATTACCCTAACATGCACAAACTCAACATTCAAGTTAGTACAATAATTTCCATGTATCAATAATATATATACCATGATTGATGAGCTCGTCAATACCATGATTTCCATTTCCTTGTTATTTTTCCATATTTATCCCGTTGAATTTATCGGAATTTCGATGGATTTTTAGAGGTACACATTTATTGTACAATTCCGGGTCCGTCAATTCATATTCATGTGCGCACATATCCATTTCAAAGAGCACACTCCCGCGAACCTCAACCTTGCAGCGGGATTACCAGTCCAGGCTAAATCCCCTGCAATATAAACTCATAGAGTATTGTCGGGATTACCAGTCCAGGCTAAACCCCCTGCAACGACAATTACTCTAATGAGCTTGGATCTGAATTACCAGTCCAGGATAAATTCAGACCCTAATTCGGATTTCCCGTCCGGGCTAAATCTATTTTACACATTTTCTTCGGGAGGGCTATATCAGGATAGGATCACCCGTCCGGGCTAGATCCTTTTTACCGTCAATTCCTTTTCAGAGATCCATCGAATTTTCCTTTCATTCAAACGAGATTTCTTCCCATTTTATCAAATATATCAATGTTTCATAAATTTCCATATAATGAACATTCAAATCATATTCATATCAAAAACATGCATTTCAAGCATTTAAGAATATAATTCAAGTTACACGAACTTACCTTGATACTTGTTTGTAAACAATAAAAATCTACTAATCCCGAACTTTTTCCTTTCCTCGATCTAGCTTCGTATTTGAATCTTCCGGATCTAAATAAATAAATTTAATTATCAATTTAATACATTTCATGTTCATATGCAACATTCTCTATAATTCAACTATTATTTATAGTTCATTCAAAGCTGTCTACTTGAGTCATAGTCACTAAATTATTTATAAATTGAGCTTAGGAACTCAAAATTAAGATCCGTTAATTTTTTCTGAAACTAGACTCATATATATTTTTACCATAAAATTTTCATAATTTTTGGTTTAGCCAATAAGTACAGTTTATTCTTTAAAGTCACCCCTGTTCTGCTGTCGACAGTTCTGACCCTTCTTCACTAAAAATTAATTATCTCTTCATACAGAATTCAAATAATGTTCTCGTTTGTTTCTCTTAAAAATAGACTCATTAAGGATTCTATACATATAAATTTAAGCCCATAATTGTTTTTCTTAAATTTTTTATGATTTTTCAAATTCAAAACAGGGGAACCCGAATTCATTCTGACCTTGTCTAACAAAATTCATTATATCTCAAAATTTAAAAATCCATTGCTTACACTATTTCCTCTATGAGAAACTAGACTCAATAAGCTTTAATTCCATATTTTTTCATCTTCTAATTCTAATTCTATTTCTAAAATTTATGGTGATTTTTCAAAGTTAGTCTACTGCTGCTGTCCAAACTGTTTTTGTGCAAGCTGTTTATTACCATTTTCCCCTAAACTTTTAATAAATGATAATTTCGTCCCTACTCAATTAGCCTCTCAATTGAGCTGATTTTTCTCAATTAACATTTTATTCTATCACCTTAAACTAGTTTACAACCTTTAGGAATCATAATTTCAGCAATAGACTTTAATTCCAAGCATTTTCACAATTAGGTCCTAAAAATCAATTTCTATTGAAATTACTTAATAAAATCATCTCATAAACAAATTAAAGCTTTAATTTAATTCTATTTCATCATAAACTTATAGCACTCAACCATGGTGACTTTCAATTTTATCCATGAAATCAAAAACTAATGAATTTAATAGTAGGACCTAGTTGTAAAAGTCTTAGAAACACAAAAATTACAAGGAAAAGGCAAGGATTAACTCACTTGGTGCAAAAATTATGAAATATCAGCTTAGATAACCCTCCTATTGCATTTTTAGCTGCTGGAATTGAAGAGAAACGAAGAGAAATCTAGATATTTCCTATTTAGTCCTAGCTTTATTTAGTTAATTTTGCAATATTCCAATTTTACCCTTAATTTATCAATTTTTCTGCTGATTTCATACCCTTGTCGTCCAGCCCAAATAACTTTTGGGTCTAATTTCCTTTTAAATCATTTCTCATTAGACTCTTAAGCTATTTAATCACTCAGCAACTTTTAGACCTATTACAATTTAGTCCTTTTCTTTTAATTGACTACCCAAACATTAAAATTTCCTAATGAAATTTTAATACCACATTAATAACAGTTCATAAATATTTATAAAATTATTTTTGACTCAGTTTTATGAGATAGAGGTCTCGGTACCTTATTTTTATCCAATTTCTTCAATAATTTCTTTTTCTATCTAATCACTAAATTGGTAAAATTTTTCTATCAATATTTTCATACGATTTTCCTATCATATCAATTTTCAAGCAAAAATATTGAAATAAATTTCTCTTTAAATCGGATCTATGGTTACGAAACCATTGTTCCGATAACCTTGAATTTAGGCCATTACAGATTTAGGGTTAGGGTTAGGGTTTAGTAATTTAGGGTTTTAAGGTTTTTAAGGGAAAAATTAATTAAATTAGAGTTGAGGGTTAATTAATTAAATTAACTATGAAATTAAAAAATTTAATTAAATTAAGGTTTAGGGTTTTTAAGGTTTATTAATTAAATTAACTATTAATTACGGAAAAAAGCTCCCATGTGGACGCTCTTTTGCTACAGTTGTATCTAAAAAAATAATTTTGAGAAGATGTTTCTAAACAAATGGTGTCAAAAATGCTTCAAGAAGGATGCACTGTCAGCAAAATTACGGAAAAAAGCTCCCACATGGACACTTTTTTGCTACAGTAGTATCTAAAAAAATAATTTTGAGAAGATGTTTCTAAACAAATAGTGTCAAAAACGCTTCAAGAAGGATGCACTGTCAGCAAAATTACGGAAAAAAGCTCCCACGTGGATACTTTTTTGCTATAGTAGTATCTAAAAAAGCCTTAGACTATAAATGAGTCAAATTTTATTCTTAGGTTGTATAAGTTACAGCAAGAGAAATTGAGGTTAAGTAAAATAGAAACTGAAGATAAGTGAACGTATTACTAATGTTATTTACTATGATGGCGAGGTCTATGACACCGAGAACGGCGTTGTTTTTTTATCGGAGAACACAGCGCGAATGGTTTTTAACCAGAACATAAATTTGACAGAATTTCGTAAACGAATTAGGCGTAAAATCTTCGAAACGACGCCGATGAAAGTTTTGTCTATTAAGTATCGATTTTGTACTTCAGTTGATCTCATGAGATATGACTTATTTGACATCAAAGGTTATCGTAGCTTGGAGGAAATGCTGCAGACTCATCTTGCTAGTGGATCACCCTATCTTGAATTATATGTATAATTTTCATCGCCAAATAATGCATTTGTGACTTCAACATCTAATGTTGTTCGAGAGAAATACACGACCCATGTCTGATACTCCATTAGTGGGTGGGAAAACATAAAAGCATCCGTGTTTGGTAGCAGAATGGAATACACAACCCTTGCACGACACTCCGTTGGTAGATAAGACATGTACCTCGGTGGGCCGATGTTTGATAATGGAAATACGTACTGGGGAATGACATCAACTTCTAGTGGTTGGCAATCCACATCGGATTAGGGACGTTATGAAACATCCAGAAGAAGGGATGATATACTCCCTACGACATCCACCGGCGAGGGGACCTCTTTAGCTGCAGATGACAGTGGGTTGAATAATGAGTCTGATGTGGATCCACCTCGAGGGCCTGGCCCCGATGGTGCAGAAGTTGAATTATTTTCTGAAAAAGCTTGTTCCAACCATACCTGAAGATGTTGAAGGGGGTTCAGACGAAGAAAAAGGAGATCCGCGATTCAGGGTGTACTTGCCTTCAGCCCATATGCATAATGTTGATCTATCTCAAGATGATGCGTTGGAGTTTCCAGATCTACCATACAGAAGGCGTGACCGTATAAGTTCATCATTAGATTCGGGTGAAATAGAAGTTGGTAGGAAGTTTTCCAATAAGGAAAATTTTCTTGGTGTATTGAAACAACATAGCATCATGAACGGGGTTACCAACAATGTGGTTAAATCCAAATCTGATAAGTTTGAGGACAACTGTGCAGTGCAAGATAGTACATGTTCATGGAAAATCATGGCCTTATTGAGGAAAAAGACAGACTTGTGGGAGATAAAAAAGTACAAAGGTCCACATACATGTGTTGGCGATAAAGTATCACTAGGTTTTAGGGTTTTTGAATATTACTGTTATTATGTAATGTTGCATTACTTAACATACTTCGTTGATAGGTGTTTCACAAGATCATCCTAAGATGGATTCAGATATATTAGCTAGCTTAATATTACCGACGGTGAAGGTGGATCCGAAGACTTCAGTGCCGGTCTTAATTGCCAATATTCGTAGCCAATTAAAGTACATGCACTCTTACCGCAAGGTTTGGATAGCTAAGCAGAAGGTGTTGGAAAAGATGCATGGTAGGTGAGATGCTTCATATAATGAAGTGTGGCAGTGGTGTCAGGTGTTGGAGTGGTATGTCCCAGGTTGCATAACAGACCTTGAAATGGCACCTGCGTACTACAATGAACGATTGTTCCGTGGATGCCAAGTGTTCAAGCGTCTGTTCTGGAGCTTTAAGTAATGTCGGGACGCATTTATATACTGCAAGCCATTAGTATAAATTGACGGTACCTTTATGTATGGTAGATATACCCATCGGCTATTGCTAGCTGTGGCACAGGATGGCAGTGGAAGAATCATTCCAATTGCGTTTGCAATAACACCGCAGGTTAAAGAGGCATGTCTGCCCCCAACATGATATATGCGTTATATCGGATCGGGGCACTGGAATACTAACCGTAATTGAGCGACAAGGAAGCCAATGGCATCGCACACACCATCAGTATTTCCTAAGGCACGTTGCGTCCAACTACTACGGGCAACATCGATCTACAACTGAATGATGGTAAGTGACCAACATGGGTATTTAATCTCTATTAATATAATTTTGTTTATAATATTCAATTTATTCTGAATGGAAGAGTGGTATATAATTTTCATTATAAACTTATATTAGCAGGGTATGAGATAAGTAAGGACCGTTTTCATGAGATGTTAGCGGTTTTGCGTTCAGTTAACGAAGAAGGGGCAGACTACCTTTGTAACATACCTTTCGAATAGTGGAAACAAGCATATGACGGCGGCCTACGATATGGTCATATGATCGCAAAACTAGCTGAATGTATAAATTCTGTTCTAAAAGGAACACGTCAATTGCCAATAATTTTTGTTGTGCGAGAGATATATTTTCGTTTAGTGGCACTATTTCCAAAGCGAGTTGCGAGTTATAAAGGTCAAATGCAAGGTGGCGATGTATGGTGCGTGAAGGTATTGCGAGAGATTAACAAGACGAAGGCACGAGCCAACACCATGCACATAGTGTGTCACGATTGCTACAATCTATGGTTTCGTGTGACAAAGTTTGACAGACCGAACCAATGTATTATTAGCAGGTAATATTGTGTACACTTAAGAAATAGGACATAGGACTGTGGGGTGTTTGATGCACTACGTTATCCATGCGCTCATTTAATTGCAGCTTGTCAGAATCTCCGTTTGGATCCCATGACGTATGTCGACCAAGTGTACAAAATAGAATACATGTACAACATGTGGAGACACATATTCCCACTGATCCCAAATGAAAGTAAGTGGTTGTTTGTACCGCTTGCTCCGTTTAAGCTGTTACCAGATAGAGAATTACGTCGCAAACCAAAGGGTCGACCTTACTCCACTAGAATACGTAACAATATGGATATCCGAGAAGCAACGAACCAACAGAGGTTGTGCGAATGGTGTAGGAACCCAGGCCATATAACTCGATCATGTCCAAATCGGAATAGCTGATAGTTATTGTAACAAAGTTATGTTGCATTATTTATATTTTATTAAAAATATTAAAAATATTGTCGTATTCAAAATAACATTTATTTTAATAAAAATTATTGGCTAATGTAAAAGAACATTTATTGTATTAAAATTAAAAAAAGTAAAGTACAATTAAAATATTAAAAACAACTTTTATTTTATTAATTAAAACTATATAAAAAATAAATATAAAAATAATAAAAAATTTGGCTAATTTAAAAGAACATTTATTTTAATAAAATTAAAAAAAGTAAAGTACAATTAAAATATTAAAAACAACTTTTATTTTATTAATTAAAACTATATAAAAATTAAATATAAAAATAATAAAAAAATATTGCCTAATTTAAAAGAACATTTATTTTAATAAAATTAAAAAAGTAAAGTACAATTAAAATATTAAAAACAACTTTTATTTTATTATATGAAACTATATAAAAAAGTTTGTACAAATATATTAAAAAAAATCAATGTTGGTGCCGGTCGAAATTAGTGCCACGTGAGGGTCGTCGATGGTTACGCGTTGGATTTCTCATTGGTTCAGCTTCCGGCGAGGGTTGTGGTTGCTCCGGTGGGGATTGTGGTTCCTCTGGCAGGGGATCTGGTTGTGGGTGTTGGGAGGATGACCCACGTTGATAGAATAATGAATGCAGAGGTTTTTGCATCACACATGGTGAAGGTGTTTGAATCTCATAAGGTGATAGGGAATGGTAAAAAGAAGAGCTCCCCAAAGGCACCTCGTGCGATCCCTCATGTGACGGTGGCCTATTGATTGGTGATTAACTCGGAGTAATTAGGAACTGATATGAACCGGGCTATGTATTCCAACCTGCCATATGACTAGGAAAAGGAAACATAAAAGTGTTAGGATACACACCTGGCATAATCTGAAAAGGCTGTGATATGAGTGTCGTCGGTTGAAGTGTTGGGCCAGGTGGTTGTGTGGGCGCTGTTGATAGGTCCAGTGATTGTATGGGTGCTGCTGATGGGCCCGCGTTGTCATCCTTTCTTCTTGGATTTAAAAGGCCCCATCGTTTCCTTTGCACACGAATTTGCCGTCGCCTCTCCTCTTCTGACAGTAAATATGGCTTACCATGGATCCTAAACCATGGCATGTATTTCGGCACGCATGCTAACTCATGAACGATGATCGGTTCCCGAGTAGGTATATAGTCATATAGATTTTCTCATATTTCGATATATTCTGACCAGTGTCTCGGCCAATCTGTATTAAATAGCCGTAAGTTGACTTTGTGCTCATCATCAGCAGCTCAGGTTCCACGAGAATCGGTTGTCAGAATCTAAATTGCCGTAATACCCTATCTGACTGGTGCATCTCTACGATAGCTTAGTTGCTAATGGAACCTTCACAAGCCAAATGTTCAAATTTTGAAAAAAATTCATTCGGAAATACTGCCCGAATTGCCGGATCCTCGTATGGTGTCCATTGAAACTATATGAACATAATAAAAATATTAGTTATATAGGTAATACTAAATACTAAATACTAAATACGAAACGACTATTTTATTATGTATATATATTTTATTTAATACTTACTTGTGCTTCCGACCATTTGTCTAATAGAAGTCGTATATGTTCAAGAGATGTGGGTATTCCAACATAACTTGCCGAATGGTTCCACCTAATTAAATATATTTTTAGGGTACAATTATATGTTAAATCTACGTAATAATTGTAAAATCTAATATAAAATTTACCTCGTTATTAGTGGGAATGTATACGAGTGGTTCACTCGAGAACGTAAAAATGAAAAGCGAAACCATACCCATGATTGCAGTAGTGATAGGTATCCTCCGATTTTGACTTTATTCGGTCGCGTCGCCCTGCACATCTCCTGGTACAATGTTGCTTACACGGCAGACCCCCAACTTAATTCACCTGTTGCTCTAAAATCAATGAGTTTCAGCAGCCATTTCAGATGTACACGGTTTCGTGACAAGTACGGCATTAGATAACCTTCAACCATCTCAAGAATGTATGCCCGAGCATATCATATTCTTTCTAATTCAGTCAAATCATTATCCAGCTCCGAAAATGTGTCTCGTAACCAGCTTATCTAGATCCGACCTCTGTTAATATTATCCGAAATTACACTCAAAAGCTCGTAGCATACGGCCCCCCAATCAGCAGATTGAGCGGACCCGGTGACTGCAATCCCAATCGACCGGCAATACCAATTGCAATTGCACGTTTTCTAAAGTGATAGTACACTCTCCGCATAGAAGATGGAAAGTGTGCGTCTCGGGTCTCTACCTCTCTTTCAATGCACTGATTAGTTTTGGGTCCAACTTGCACCCTTGGCCTATCGTGGCCACGTGCCAAAAACCCGCTTCTTGCAGGTAATTCTCTATCAACGGCGATGGAGGACCAGACATATTACGGATATAGCATTGCAACACTCGATCTACAGACTGTTATAAAAAATTATAAAATAAATATTAATTAAAATTGCATAAATGAAAAAAAATTTAAATATTATTCAAAAATTAATTAAACTTATCACTTACCATTGTTATTTGATCGATGGAGATGCGTTTCGTATCGAGATGAATTGATTCTCCGGCCATTGCTAACACGATCGAATATTTTTGTAATTTAAAAATAAAACTAATTCAAAAAATTTTAAACAGAGCTTTTTGCAAAATTAGAGAGAGCTTGACAAAATTGAGAGAAAT